>NC_059380.1:2155000-2252500 GCF_019703515.2 Myxocyprinus asiaticus | reverse complement strand
ACAGTGCATAGTGAATAAGACATTTACTTACAGTATAGCACATGTGAAACACTTTTACTTTGAAGTTACACTCACACGCTCATGCGGATACAGCACCAGCAATCTCCTCACAGTTTAAATGGCCTGGATTGCCTGCTTGGATTGTCATGGACTGACCGTCATGATTTGTGAATCAGTGGAACTTTTTGATTCTGGCTGATAGATTACACTCTTCAGAGAAGATATTAAACATGCACTCGACAGGAAGAAAATGCTGGCTTTTCGAGAGGTTCGTGAATTACATCCGTTTATATGAGATATCTGCATATTTACAGATTGTATAAAGTAGTTGTGTTGATATTTGCCTTTTATCATTAGAAAAGTTACAGGGAATTGAGGAGTGACTGTAAGAATACATGCTTCAGAGGAAGATTTATGAGCATTCCACAGGATGCTGGATCTGCTGAACTTTTGTGAGGTTGGTTAATTACAAGTGTTTAAATGAGATATGCACATATTTGCAGACGTATATGATATTAGTTTTATAGATATTTGCCATTTTATCATTATACAAGGCAGTTAAAAGTTACAGGGAACTGTTGAGGAGAGAGAGGGAGAATGAAACGGGCAAACACTTTAACATTATGAATTTAAACACATCTGCCACAGCTCTGATATGTGGACTGTTTAAATGAGACTGTGTTCACACCGGTCTATTATTGTATTAACATGATGGCACGTAACAACAAAACAAACCGTGACTGGTCGTTTACATGTCTCAGTCTTTTCACAAGCAAGCAGGCGATTCTCAGCGCCCTCAAGAAACAAATCAGCCAAAGGGGAAAATTTATGGGCTGATGTTGATAATTAAAATTAATGTTTGGAGACAGCACCACCTATTGGTCAAGAAATATGAAAAAATTATATTTTTGCCCATTACTGTTTAACCGTATGTCCTAATACATTGTCAGATTTCAAATAAAATTGGTATGCATCATCGACATCAGGTCCTGATGATATTTGAGCCATTTGGAGACAGCGCCACCTATAGTTCAAAATATAACCTGCACTTGTACGCTGACTCTAAACTCAGTTTGTCTCTTTGCCACTCTTTGAACATTCTGACTGAGTGGCTCAGTGTGTTAATGCACTGATTTGTAGTTCTAAAGGTCCTCGGTTCAATTCCCACATGGACAAGTGTTAGAGTTTATCTTATATTGTATGGAGCTCTTTGTATTGTGTTCACTCACTGATATATAACTGGATCACTGGTGCAATGGTAAACTGCCAGCAGGAGGTCAAGCCACTGGAAATGTTTGAGCAGCCATCTTAGGATGCCCAAACTGACATAGAGCATCAATGACTGACAAGTGAAAACACCCCCATTTCACCATCTATGACCTGCAGATTCGACAGTTGCATTTCGCCCTCTAGCGACAGTTCGATTGTATGGATAATATTTGGTACGAGGGAGAAGATATACGCCTATCGTAATGTCAGAGCATTCACCTTCCCCGGTGTTCAGTCTATCAGTGCAGTACAATGATCACCAAATGAAGCAGCAAAACTGCCCACAAGTTGTAATGTAAGAAGGAAAAGCTGTAATATCAGCTTGTTTAGGGTGACAATACATTCTTTTCCCTGAAAGGGACTTTAAAAAATGTCAGACCAGGATTTCTAAATTGCCTTAAATGCCCGGGATTTGCTTGTTTTCATATTCTCTTTGTAGTCATGCATGGATACATGTCATAAATACATGTTCGTTTGCCATTTAAATCTAGCGTATCAGTTTAATTTTAACCAACATTGCTTTGCGTGACTCCCTCAATCTCAGCACCTGCTGCGCATGTGATAGAGGGAGAGAGAGTGAGCGCTCTTATTCAAGTGACTGCAAGAACAAGACACTTTTTGATAAAAAAACATAAATTAACTCTGAACAAACATTTCGCTGATCACAATAAATAAGTTTGAAAATGTCTGTTTGTATCTTACCTCAGTTTCAGTGAACTTGTTTACATTCAGCTGATCTGTTCACTGATGAAGTTTGTTAGAGGTGGATACTGTTTGATATACAGTAGATATACATAACTCGCTCAGGCTTTCAAGAAACAGAAAAAAATTCCAGACATTAAATAAATAATGCGTTGTAGGGATGTACATGCCGATTTCAGATATCAAATAGGTGATTGAATGATTAATGTTTACTCGCTGAAATTAGATTTCTGATTGGGTCAACAGGGACATTGAATGTTTGGGCATAGCAATATGGTGGTGCAGTGGATTCACTGATATGATGTCATGAGCAATCCAGTTCTACTGTGTATATATACACCGATCAGCCACAACATTAAAACCACCTGCCTAATATTGTGTAGGTCCCCTTGTGCCACCAGAACAGTGCCAACCCGCATCTCAGAATAGCATTTTGAGATGATATTCTTCTCACCACAATTGTACAGAGCGGTTATCTGAGTTACCATAGACTTTGTCAGTTCGAACCAGTCTGGCCATTCTCTGTTAACCTCTCTCATCAGCAAGGCGTTTCCATTCACAGAACTGCCACTCACTGGATGGTTTTTGTTTTTGGCACCATTCTGAGTAGACTGTTCCCAGGAGATCAGCAGTTACAGAAATCATCCATGCGATTATCTAATCAGCCATTCGTGTGGCAGCAGTGCAGTGCATAAAGTCATGCAAATACGGGTCAGGAGCTTCAATTAATGTTCACATCAACCATCAGAATATGGAAAAATGTGATCTCAATAATTTGGACCGTGGCATGATTGTTGGTGCCAGACGGGCTGGTTTGAGTATTTCTGTAACTGCTAATCTCATGGGATTTTCATGCACAACAGTCTCTAAAATGTACTCAGAATTGTGTCAAAAAAAAAAAAAAAAAAAAATCCAGGAAGCGGAAGTTATGTGGATGGAAATGCCTTGTTGATGAGAGAGGTCAACAGAGAATGGCCAGACTGTTTCGAACTCAAGTTTATTAGTTTAGCATGCTAATCAGTTAGCATGCTAACCAGGACATTTTTAAGGCTATTTGATTACAATGCTGTCCGTTGGCAACATTAGTTTAGCATGCTGAAGAGCTAGCATGCTAATCAGTTAGCATGCTAACTAATGCTTTGTGTGCTTGCTCTAAACTTGTCAAGTATCTTTGGCATTGTTTAGGTATCTCAACTGAGTGGTCAAGTTGTTAAAGCATTGGACCATTGCTCAAAAGGGTGTAAGTTTGAGCCTGATTGAGAACGCTTTTAAAAATTGTACTTCTGTTGACCTTTTAGTCTTCATGTTTCGCTTCTTCTAATACAGGGATGCCAAATTCCTGCCTCAGTTCAAACCACTTTGGTGTATCAAAAACATTAGCTTAGTAACAATTTTTTACTCTTAATTTTGAATGCAAAAACAAAGCTGTATTTGGCAACTGTGCTTCTGCTAATTCTCAGCCTGTTATGTTCCATTGGTAACTGTCATTGTTGTGCCTCTGTGGTACAGTGGACTGTCAATTGGTTTGTTGAATAAAAAAAACCACAGGTTCAAACCCATTCTTGGCAACTTATATATATTATTATTATTATTATTTTTTTTCTTTGTCATTTGATCTATGTGTTCTTTGGGTTGTGCTTAGTGTTGTGCAGTGTTTGCCGTGCTTGTGCTTGGCCCCGTAATTGCTGTTTGCAGCTATATTTATAGTAATATTGTTTTACATTTCAACAATGTAACAAACAATCAACAAACAACCTTTGTTATTGTTCTTAATGACCAAAAGTTAAATTGCTTTTTTTTTAAACACCAAATTTTCATTTTGGTGTCTCAATGCAAGGAATATTCCACTTATGTTTCACCACATAGAATTGTGGAGAAAAACTTTAGGCATCCTAGATAAACATGATACATTTTCCACTGAGATAAGCTCTTAGAAAATTATGCCAAATTACTCAAAATTAAATCATTAAAGCAAAATAAAAATAAATCAAGAAATCATATACTATAATTAAATGTATCATTAAATCACTAAATTAATCAATGAATGCTCCTTGTATTTCATTTTTAGCATACATGTGTCAATTTTCATTTTAGCCATATCTTTGGTAACCCTGACAATGAAAATAAAAGCATGAAGCTTGTTCATAACTAAAATCAACAAGCACAAGCTTCATTATAAGGATTACAGTTATCGGCGTGTTACTAAACCACAGTGGGTTTTAACAATGCAACTATGGCTGAGCTTGGTACAAAAAGAGATTTCTTGTTAACACTTGCAGATAAATTACTAATCAAAACACTGACAATCACTTAATTGAGTGGCATGCCTAGAGCCATAACCCTGTAATTGATAATGAAAAATACAACGCTTATGCTTAAATGAAAAATCAACCCAAAGATAATACTTAAATTATTCATTAATAGACTGTTTAAATGTCTTTCTTTTGAATAACTTGTCACTTACATCAATGAAAATTATGAGCGAAGAATATCAACCTTACAATTCGGCTTAAACCATCTTTTATGTTGCTGTCCCTGTAAAGTGATAAAGGTTTTAACAGGGTCTGACTGTCATTCCTACAATTTGACAAGTTGCAGTATACAGTTACTGGTCACTGTTTATTTACCGTTTACTGTTTATTTTATTTATTCTGGTCTTATCAATTTGACTAATAGGGTATTTAGATTTTTTTCACATGATTTTGAAGTGTCCACAATAACACAATCGTGCATGTTAATTATTGTGGTATACCGCATTAATGAATACCTTTATGTTTAACTATAAAAGATGTAAAATATTTGAGAAAATAGTGTGGGATGTCTACAAGGCAAATGAATTTACCAATCCTTCCATGTTGAACATAGTTATGTGATGTTTTCCCATTAAGCATAACTGATTTGCTGAAAAGCAGACCTTTGTAAATTGATGCAAGTCAGCTGGCTGATTAACAACCCCTACTAGAGTAAATGTGCGGCGTATGAATATTAATAGCGTACGTGATCGATGGTACTCGAATATTATCAAGCAATGTTGCCATGACCTAATCACATTCATGCTTTCGCTATGTTGTGACATTGCAGCCAGTCAGTCTGCACACAGCATGTCAAAGTAAGGGCCGTGCATTGACTTCCAAGAGCATTCAGCATAAATATAATTCATTAAAAAGTCAAATATTACAGGAGGCCTGGGTAGCTCAGCAAGTATTGACACTGACTATCACCCCTGGAGTTGCGAGTTTGAATCCAGGGTGTGCTGAGTGACTCCAGCCAGGTCTCCTAAGCAACCAAATTGGCCCGGTTGCTAGGGAGGGTAGAGTCACATGGGGTAACCTCCTTGTGGTCGCGATTAGGGGTTCTCGCTCTCAATGGGGTGCGTGGTAAGTTGTGCGTGGATCGCGGAGAGTAGTATGAGCCTCCACATGCTGTGAGTCACTGCGGTGTCATGCACAACGAGCCACGAGATAAAAGATGTGTGGATTGACGGTTTCAGAAGCTGAGGCAGAGGAAACTGAGACTTGTTCTCTACCACCCAGATAGAGGTGAGTAACCGCACCACAACGAGGACCTACTAAGTAGTGGGAATTGGGCATTCCAAATTGGGGAGAAAACGGGATTTAAAAAAGTCAAATATTATGTTGTTTTTCTTAAAAGACTTTAGGGAAGAGATTTTAAATTACATTTTCACCCCTTACAATTCAATTATACAATTACAACCCTTATTCTAACCCCTTTCGGTGCACACACAAAAATGTCTTACATGATTATACTTTAGGTAATCTGTCTATTATAAAAACCTCCTTTTTATAGCATCAAATGGCTTATACTCTGCCAGACTGTACCAGAGAGCCACACTGCTGATACAGAGCAAGGTTGCTTCAGGCAAGAGGTTTAGTTTTATATATATATATATATATATATATATATATATATATATATATTTCTCTCTTCCTCTCTCTTTCATTTCTGCCTCATCTCATCTCTCAGGCCTGAGTGCCTACAGTGGAGGAGAGAAATAAATTGTAAGGATGAAAACAGAGATAATATACAAACTTATCCATGTGTGTTCTGGATTTGAGGCATTCATCTCCGCCCAATACAAATCACTCCTCAAGAAACAGGCTTGAGAGAGCTGTTGCAACTCAGCCAAAACAAAATATGTGATATATAGACTCGAGGCAGTTAGTAAACAGTACATACATTAAGAAGTTTATGCTCTTTTAATCATCCACTCGATGTTCCTACTCGCAGAGTTCATCAGCCTGTGCCCACTTAATTTTGCAGAGTAGCTTCCAAAAACTTCCCATATTCGACTTTTATTGCTATCAAACACGGGCATTGCTGAGAAAGCGCATACATATAAAGCTAGTTTTTTTACACACCTCATCTGATTTCTTAAATGGATTTATCATGATGAATCAGGCCCACGCAGCCCGTACCAATGCAGGATGTTATTTAAAACCCTCATCAAAGTGGTGAAGTGCTACATAGTCCTCTCATTTTTCCTTTTCTCTCGTCCTGATGTGACAGAACCAAAGAAAGGAGAAGGAAAAGCAATATTTAATCAGTGCGTCTGAGACAGAGAGAGCTTCGTTCTTCACTCTCTGCTCTCTAATTGATGTTACATGTCATTGTTCTAAAAGTTGGACTGTCAGAACTCTTGATTTATCAGTGTTTAAGAGCCATACATCATCTCCACCTCACATACGGGGCCTCCGCATTTCATTAGAGTGAAAGATTAATTCAAGAAGAGCCCGTTCGGGAACGTTGACTGAACAACGTGCTGGCTCCTTGAACATATTCCAGAACTTTTGCGCTATAAAATATACAGTGTTTTGGCATCTCGCAAATAGCAAAATGACATACGGAGGGATCAAATCTCATCCCATTAAACTCCTCAGGGCCGGACAAATCCAGCGTGTCCTCTGTCAGCTCTCTCTCTCTTGCATGCTCTCTTTACCCTCATCCATCTCTCCAGAGCTGTTGTGCTGCTTTCTGAACACTAGCTTCATCTCTCAGCACTTACTGTAAATCAAAGTTGTTCTCTCTGTACCACACTTTTGTGTAAAGCGAGTGTTTGCGAGACCGGATCGCTTGCCTTGCCGGCTGGAGATGTGAAGATTTGTGTTCGTTTGTGAAGGAGAGGGACGTGTAGTTTGTAAGCAGAGATGGTGATGTTTCTCAAACAAGCACCGTGTTTTTGGAGTGATAGACTAATGAAAGCTGTCATGCTGGAGAAGCGCAATATAAATGTGAAATGAAGTGATTGCAGAATACAGTATGAGGACCGAGACGACTGAACACAACTAAACAGATTATGGAAGCTCTTCTTGGGTCAGTGCTCAGTCTTCCTAGACAAGACACTGGATGTTAAACAGGGTTCCTGCGGTTCCTTAAAATGTCTTAAAATCAAAATATAGGGTCATTAAGTATCCTGGTTCATTACAAGTTAAGCTCAGTCAACAGCATTTGTGGCATAATGCTGATTACTGCAAAAATAAATAAATAAATAAAATAAAAAATGTTGATTTGTCCACTGGAACACGTTTTTGCTCTTTTGTAAAGAAATGGAGTTCTTTACAAAAGAGCAAGAAAATCTGGGTTCCAGTGAGACACTTACAATGGAAGTGAATGAAGGCCAATCCGCAAATGTTAAAATACTCACTCTTTCAAAAGTATAGCCACAAGATGTAAACAATATGCATTTTAATATGATTTGTGTGTGATAACATCGCTTACTAACCTTATCTGTGTAAAGTTACAAACCCAAAAACGACTTTACAGCTTAAATAATACATGAGTTTAAGAGAAGAATTGTGATTTGCATGAAAAGTGCTTTTAAAAAATGATAAGCCTCACATTTCTGCCTTTAAACCCTCCAAATATTGGCCCCATTGACTTCCATTATAATTGCTCACTGTAACCTTTTTTTTTTTTTTTTGCTTTTTGCAAAGTAGGGACGAGACAAAATTAATTTTTGCAGTGATCAACATTATGCAACAAATACTGTTGATTGAGCTTAACTTGTAATTGAACCCGAAATATTCCTTTAAATATTTGGACGGAAAGACAGGAGTCATGGGATGGCCTACTGCGAAAAGCTGTGATTTAAATAGATACATAGTGTTAACTTTATAGTGTTTATATTGTAATATGTTGAAAAGTACCGTAATGGTCTATATTTTGTTTACCTCATCTGACTATTTTTGAGTATTTATGACTTCATTCAGGGTCAGATAATATTTATTTTAAAGTATGTGTAAAAAATACAGAGCAATTACAACTGAGTAAGTGAGATTAGTAAGAGTTCAATCTATTTTAAAGCATCTCCATTTGCATTGCATGAGATGCAAATTCCCTCTGTAATAGTACAAAGAAAGACGGAAATGAAGAAAGTTACGGTACAGTCAATCTGCAGCAAATCTGTGCTGCATGTTAAATTAGTCATTAAACTGCAAGCATGCATCCAAGCTTTTTTTAAAAAAGCTATCTGGTATATAGATGTAAGGAAAATCCCTAATTTAATAAGAGCACATCAAATCATGTTTTCACATGTTCTTATTGAAATGTCACAAGATTACATTACTAATTTCTGTTGGCAGTCTGTAGATGACAATCCTATTTTCAGCAGTAAATTGCACTGTTTAAATAATTTCCTCATTATAGATTTAGCTTGTTCCAGCAGTCTACCTAAATTGTCATTATTTACTCACCTTCATGTCATTCTAAACTTGTAAGCTTGACTTATTTCTGTGTAGTACAAAAGGAGATGTAAAGGTGGGGATGTAAAGCTCCACTGAATTACAGAAAAAGCACAAAATAAAAAAAAAAGACTTGCGATTGAATTTGCTTACAGAAAGCTATTGTGTGGTTTCAGAAGACTTTGAATGTAGCACTCAAGTCGCATGGAATACATTCATGGTGCTTTTCCATCCTTTTTCAAGCTTGACAGTATAAATCACCATCCACTTGTGCTGTATAGAAAAGAGCAGCTTTGAGTATATGATGACAAAATTAAATTTTTTGCCTGAACTCTTCCTTTTATCCAAGCTTGCATTGTCCTCTCTGATTAATCCTTACTCTCGCGATAAACAGCAGAAAGTAATGGAAGCAGGTGGCGCCGGAGCGAGAGAGAGAGAGAGAGTGAGAGGGAAAGAGCCCTAATCAGCCCACTGACAGAGGGCAGACTGAGCTGTGGGTGGTTGGCTAATCTCTGATTACTCTCCTTTCCTCCATACAAACCTCACAATGACTCAGCGTGTAATGCTGTAATGCAGGATGCACCGATAGGCCCTCCGCTGGAGCCTCACCCTCCAACCAGGAGAGAGCGAGAGATAGAGAGGAGAGTACAACCATGGATAAAAAGGAGGAGAGAGGGACATGGAGAATAACTCATGAGGAATGGGTGGTGAAATAAAAAGGGGACAAATGGGGAAAGAGTAGATGGCACTCGGATTGGTCACTGGAGGAGAGTAAGTCCGATTGGAATGGGAATAAAAGATAGAAAGACTCCAGAGCAGCCATACTAGTAGTAGAAACCAGTGGTAAGAGAGCTAAGGCATTTGTCGAGGTGCAATGTGGGTGCAGATAGTGGATAACAGAGATTTTTTTAAGTGGAATCTCCATTGGGTGGTACATGGAGTGTGCCACAACCTTTTAGAGCCCATCTTTGTTGGTCTCTCTCTCTCTCTCTCTCTCTCTCTCTCTCTCTCTCTCTCTCTCTCTCTCTCTCTCTTTCTTTCACAAAGGGAGGCATAACTGCTATTGGTCTGGATTGTTCAGGAACTGCAAATGTATTGTGCAATCAAAACACGTCATCCTTAGACAAAAAAGGGGGTTAGAAAGAAAATAAAGGACCAAGTGGGGTTGAATGTACTTGTATGGGTTTTCTTCAGTTAGCTGAATTTTACACTGCTCCTTATCTCAGAGAAGCATGCAGACCAACCCCTCCCATAACTGCTCAACACAAGATATCTCTCTCCCTGCCACAGTGTGAGGGATGAACGACGTGCATGCTCCCCATCCTTATTAACAGACCTCCATAAGCCCTTGGAGCAGCTCGGTATATTAAAATTTGGGCACTGCACACAGCCGGTACTTCTCTTTGTATACCAACGGATGAAACACTAAGTTCAAACAAGTACAAATTATGGACCACAGATGCTAAAAGGGAAATAAAAAACATCTAGAAGCACAGGATGGAGGTAAATTGGAAGCTCTCAGATTTGTTTACGGCAATCACACCCTGATTTGATTTGCTGAAGCGGTTGAGAAGGCACTAATCATGGCCCTTGTTTAATTATCCCGGCTCGCTCCCGCGTGCTCGCTCACTCTTTTTCTCGTTCTTCCTCAGTAACAGAAGAGATTGATCTGAGGTGGGCTATGCGGAGTGGGTACTCTGTCTGGTGCACGTCCCATCGTAATGCCACAGAGGTTGCCATGGCAACAGAGCAGCTGACTGAGTGGATAGGTTGTGCGAGAAGACACATGTTGAATGCGGAACGAGACTGTTTGTGCCAGAGAGAGGGTGTGGATCTTTGTGTTGCCAGCATCAGAGTAGGGATGTCGAATTTATGCTCAGATAAAGCTGTAGGTGGTAAACGTAGGAAAATCACTGAACCTTTTTATGACACAGCTTCTGAAAATAATGAAAGCTTCCTTCAGCCTGACTGGCATCACCCTCAAACTCCTGAACAAATCCAGGCCATGACATCCCCAATCAGTGGCTTTTAGAGGATCTGTCTCTGTGGCTCACATGACGTACCCACCCTGTGAGCCTGCAGGCGGAGCCTAGTGATGCTCTACTTCAGTAAAATGATTCTCAGGGCATCTGGTGGGTGGTTTACCCCTGAGCGCTTGGCCGTAGGGCAGAAGCCCTCCCTTCAATGGGCCCTTAATCCCATCTCCAACCCTTCATTGTGGCCCGGGGGTATAGTCCTAGTCTTGCTCCCATAGGCAGATTGAGATCATTAGGGCAGTCCGTGCTGTGATCACCTCCCTCTAAGGTATAAATTAAGTAGCCCTGGCTCTCTGCTCCGATGTAGCATCACCCCCACTGAGACACTCTGCTGCTAGACTTCATTAACATCGTCTCATCCCACAGCATGTTTGAGGCCTTTAAGGTAAATCTGCAGTGTGTTCCCAATGCTCAGCAGACAGGTGGAGTCACAGGTGCTTTTAACAGAGGCAATTCAAGGTTTCCTTTTGGTTTTATTCTGTCTCAAACTCTCAACTCTCTCTCCCTGTCATGCCAGAATTGCCAACGCCTCTCACAGCAAAATCGTAAGGATTGGTATGACTTTTCTAAATTTGGATAATTCGTATGATATCGTACAACTGCAGTCATATGAATTTGTACGACCTTCACTACAGCCATTGACTATGCTGGACATCGTTTTCATCTAATACTCGACTATTACTTGATTCTGTCACACACTTCTGCCACACAAGACAGCTTCCTGTCATGTTTACACACACTACTGATCAATTAGGTTTAGATAAGGGGTTTGGGTAAGGGCATAATATTAATAAGCATGTCCTTGACACCTAGCATGTGGAACTTGCGCTTACTTCCGCATTACTCATCTGGGCATTTGCGCGTGATGAAATCGTACGAATTCATGTGAATGAAATCATACAAAATCATATGAACTAGCCAACTTTTATGTTCTGTAACTTTCTGATTTGCAGTCAGAGCACATGAACTGATATACTTTTCAGCCTCACAGGAAGCACCATATTGTAATTACATAGTTTGACATTCCATTGTGCTGCTCTTGAGGGATAAACAAACCCATATCATTTCTGTCCTTCTCTATATGGTTCTGTTCCAGCATCTAGTGAGCTGCTTCACTGCCTCACTGCCTCCTAGGTACATAAAGTTGACAGTTGCCTTCTGTGGCAGCATCCTAACTGAAATGCAGCCTCAAAAGTGACCGTCTTGAAACGCTATAGATAGGCAGCTACTCCAAGCCCCATTCAAATGCACAACTAATTTCAATACAGGTGACCGAGAGGATAAACATACTACTCTAATGAGCATAAATATCCTAGGCATGCACACTTTTTTGGTAAAATAGTCCGTTTTCTATTATTTCAAACTACTTTTTACAGATTATTTTCAGTATGAATGGATTATAAATATTTTCATAATAAAAATGTAACTTGCTTCATCCGCAATCTTGGATTTATTTTTCAGAAAGTTCATCGTATGGTATTCATCATATTCTGATTAGGGCTGCACGATGATGACAAAATCACAATGGTTGATTACTTACCTTGATATTTTAATTGCGATTCATTTAGATTGCTCAATTTATTTTAAAATATTTATTGGATCAACTACATGTCGTTTTTTGGCTTTTAATCAATATGTATTGCTTTAGATGTGCCGATTAATTGAATTTTTTCGCAATTAATCGCATGTCAATATTTACTGAGAAAGCCCCCAAATAAAGATGATTTAGTTGTATAATAATTATAAATATAATAGAAAATAAATATAATTCAGATTCAAATACATTACATCATATACATATACAGTATTGTGGCAGCAGACAAGTAAAACATTTAGACAATAAAAAACAAATTTGGCTATAAAGTCAAAATATTGTTTATTTTATTTCCATATCATTGAATATAACCCTATTATTCCATCTGCACTATTTTTTAATTGTTGGTCTATGTACTCAAGCTTCAAATGGATGCTTTTGAACATCTCACTTTGGTCGCATCGAGTCACATCGGTTTTCAGTGTCTCTAGTCATAAGTGCTGTGTTTTTTGCGAAGTTGTGTCAAGTTGAATGTAGTTTGAAACTTTGAAAAGCATGTCTCGAGAGACCTGTATTCTGTTGTGCTCGGTCCAGCAGTAATTGTGTGTAAAATGGAGTGGTGGTGGCGTAGTGGACTAAAGCACTGAACTGGTAAGCAAAAGGTTGTTGGTTCAATTCCCACAGCCACCACCATTGTGTCCTTGAGCAAGGCACTTAACTCCAGGTTGCTCCAGGGGGATTGTCCCTGTAATAAGGGCACTGTAAGTCACTTTGGATGAAAGTGTCTGCCAAATGCATAAATGTAAATTCAAAAGGGTGTCTGTGGAAAGCTATATGCTGCCTGCTCATTGGTTTGATGATGCATGTTTCAAGTACAGCACTAACTGCCCCCTACTGCATCAAGTTGGTACATCAAGCTTGAATTGACCAGATAGTACAACCCCTGGCAGAAATTATGGAATCACCACACTTAGAGGATGTTTTTTTACTTCATAGCAAATAAACAATTCACAGATATGACACACACAAATGTTGTTTAATAGCTGAACATTTCTGGCTTCATGAAACATCCCTCAAACAAATTAAATTACATTATTTTATGGCATATTTCTTTCCAGATCAAGTAGAGGAAAAAATGATGGAATCACTCAATGTTGAGGAAAAAATGATTGAATCACCTTGTAATTTGCATTTCTAAAACAAATACCAGCACAAGTCTAGAAATGCTAATTAGTCTGCAGTTAAAAGAGAGTGCTTACAGACCTTAACGAGCTGTTGGACTTGGCTAATTGAAAGGAAACATGGCCCCAACAACAGTGTTGTCAACTGAAACAATGGAAAAGATTATAAAACTCCAAGAAGGAAATCCAGCACGGAGTGTGGCAAGTTAGTTTTTCCCAGTCAGCTGTGTCTAAAATTTGGTACAAGTATAAACAAAATGGGAAAGTTATAAAAGGAAAACTTACGGGTAGACCAAGGAAGATGTTAAAGTGTCAGGATAGAAAACTCAAAGCAATGTGCCTTGAAAATAGAAAATGCACAACAAAATTAATGAAAAACAAATGGGCGGAAACTGGAGCCAATGTTTGTGAAAGAAATGTAAAAAATCAGCTGAATGAAATGGCATTTTCATATAGAAAAGCCAAATGAAAACCAGCACTAACACCTAAACAGAAGAAAACAAGGTTACAGTGGGCTAAAGAGAAGCAATCATGGAGTGTGGATGATTGGATGAAAGTGATATTCAGTGATGAATCACAAATCTGCATTGGCCAAGGCGATGATGCTGTAACTTTTGTCTGGTGCCATTCTAATGAAACATATAAAGATGTCTGCCTGAAGAAAACAATCAAATTTCCTCAGTCATGGGGTTGCATGTCAGGTAAAGGACAAGGGCAGATGGCAATCATTACCTGAACAGTCAAAGCACAGGTGTACATTGAAATTTTGGACACTTTTCTCATTCCATCAATAGAAAATAGGTTTGGTGATGAAGTCATTTTTCAGGATGATAATGCATCTTGCTACAGAGCAAAGAGTGTTAAAGCTTTTCTTCAGGAAAGGCATATCAACTCAATAACATGGCCAGCAAACAGTCCGGATCTCAATCCGATTGAAAATGCATGGTGAAAATTGAAATAAATTGGTCCATGACGAGGCTCCATCCTGCAAACTGATCTGTGAACTGTTATTTGAGAAAGTTGGAACCAGCTTGATGGAGAATATTGTTTTTCATTAGTAAAGTCCATGCCTCAAAGAGTTCAGGCCGTCATAAAAGCCAGAGGAGCAGCAAAGTACTAATTGTGATTTTTTGATGATTCCATAATTTTTTCCTCAACATTGAGTGATTCCATATTTTTTTTTTCTTCTACTTGATCTGGAAAATAAAATATGCCATTAATTAAAATAATGTAATTTAATTTGTTTGAGGGATGTGTCACGAAGCCAGAATGTTCAGCTATTAAACAAAGCAATTTTGTGTCATATCTGTGAATTGTTTATTTGCTACAAAGTAAAAAAGCTGGATAAACATTCTCTTAAGCGTGGTGATTCCATAATTTTTGCCATGGGATGTAGGAACGTTCCTCATTACAGAAATTACAGGTCAGGGGTGTGATAAATTGCTTTAAATTTTAAATAAATTACATTTTTAAATGCGTTATGTTTTAAATTAAATGTACATGTTAAATCAAGTGCCAAAATGGTCAACTTCACATTGGCCCTCTTAGAAGCATGAAAAACAAATCTGTTATTCGAATTTTGAATACATTTTACACAGAAGAAAGAAACAGACTTGTCTGTGATTAGTTACGATGCTCAACCACCTATGATGCCTTAAAATGCTGCTTCCAGAGGCAGCTCACAAGGTTTTGACCCCGTGTCTCTCTCTAGCTCCGTTCCAAAACCTAGTAAGCTACCTTGCTGTCTACTGCCTACATAGGCAGCTGCCTTCCAAGGCAGAATAACTAAAATAGAAACTCAAAAGTGAGTAATTTGTAATGCTTTACATAGGTAGCATACACTATTAAAATAATTCCTCATATAAAGTGCACATGAGAAAATGAATGATTTTAATTGGATTTAACTCATTTTTAATCTTTTCAGTATAGTAGTTCTCTTCACACACACACACACACACACACACACACACACACACACATATATATATATATATATATATACACACACATTTCATCGCAATGCATTCTGGGATTTTAATTCTGAAGGATACATGTGATCCTGCCTTTAGAATTTGAACAAAACAAAGTATCTTGGAAGGCAGCATAATGTTGCTGCCTACCTTTCTGAACAGCCTTAGTGTCGTGATTGTACCTATAATGTGACTTTAACTTGTTTTTGCAGCAGAGCTATTGTTTTTCTCTGTCTTTTCATTTCCCTTTTTCTTTTAAAAAATCCAGTGCTGGATGCAGAAGAAAAGAGCACTTTTTACTCTCAATACACAGTGAGTTTTCTATTCATCTAATGAAGATAAAAGGCAATTAGGTTGGTGTTCATTAACTCTAATTTTCCAATTAAATTAGCCTTTTCTGAGATATTGGAGTTTGTTTGTGTGTGCTTGTTCATGTCTTTTTCATTTGCATTTTTGCATGCTAGTGTTTGTTTGGCTGAGCTAATGAATGAGATTTTACAGAAGTGAGACAGAGAAAGCTGTGTAAAATCTGCCTGATGGATGTCTCAGTCATGAGACGCACAGAGTAAGCCACACGCATCCTGCTTTAACAGTAATATTAGGCTTGTATTTCTCACATGCCAGCCATATCACTGCTTCAGTGAAGTATTTTTGGCCATAGAAAAACACTCATGAATGCACTGTTGCGAATGAAAGTTTCCCCACACCGATTCCCTGTAAAAAATTGCACCCATGTGCATTTGCAAGAGATTTGATTTATTATATGCAAGCAGATGCATGCATATCCAAAAGTATCCTCCTGCATGTGTAAAGCTGTTGTAGCACTGGATACGAAGTACAGTGTGTGTGTGTGTGTGTATGTGTGTGTGTGTGTGTGTGTGTGTATATATATATATATATATATTATTAGTCACAGTGTGAACCCCGTTTTACGTCTTTCCGTGTCCAAAGACTCTTATGTTGAAATGTTCCAGGACTCTTAGTTTGAAATGTATTTTTGTCGTCCTTGTCAAGCTTGTGTTCCTGATTTCATCCCTCATTGTTTCCAGCTCTCTCTCATTGAGTCATTAGTGTGTATATATATCCACCTTTTTCCTGACTTCTCCATGGGCGGCGCCGTTATGGCGAGAGACCTCCTCTCGGATGCTCCACACTTCCGCTTAGTTGTTGTTATCAGCTAGACTAACGTTACTGGTGATTGCGAGCAGCGGAGGCTCTGGATGAATATGCCCTGTTATAGGGTGTTATAACAACTACAGGTGGCTTAAAAACTAATGTAAAATGAATGTTACAACAATAAACCCCCACAACAGCTGCCAATGCAGAAACATTTCGTGTCAAACCAGATGTAATAAGCAGAAGTTGCATTAAACTAATTCTCTGTCACTTGCCTATTTTTTATTACATTGACAGATAATTCCAAATTATGTCTGTCATTTTGGAAGATAACGGATGAAAAACATTTAAACCAAGCTCCTTGTTTTTTTAAAAATTATTATTAATCATCTTTACGACAATCATATCTCATGTCGTGCTGTGAGTGTATGTGAATGAGGGAGAGACAGAGTTGTTGTCGGCAGAGTGCGTGAGATGGCGGCACTTGTTAATGCAGAAATAATGCCACAAATCGGAAGATTTTTAAATGGAACCTATGATGACCATACACCCTCTTTTCACGGACATGTCCTCTTTTTTTTAACCTTAATAAAGCATCCGGTCGGATTTCTAGATTTCCTAATTGTCCAGGATTTGGCTGTTTTCATATTGAAGTGCACGACAAGAAATGGGATTAAGTTGCGAAGTGGAAGACTGTTGCATCTGCATTGGAAGAATGCAACAAGCATAATGGGTAATTTTGCTACCTGTGGAAAAAGGTGGATAGCCCTCATGTTTCCTTTAGTCTTCAACGGTTCTTGATTGTTTGTTGGTGTGTTCAAGAGTGTTACGTTCATTGTTAGCCAGCAAACCGCTGTGGCGTTTTGTTTCCTTTTGTACCAATGTTTGATTTTCATCATTGTTCCTTCATCTTCTTCTGAGTTAAGTAAATATAAATAGTTCTGCGTTTGGATCCACGTGACATTATATATATATATATATATATATATATATATATATATATATATATATATATAAAATAGAGAGAGTTTCACAAAATATTTATTACAGTCAATTTCCTTAATACATCAAGAACCTCACTTAGTCTTAAAAATGCAAATCATCATCAATTACATCACAGAAACTCCTTTCTGATCTGAACAAGATCTAGCATAGTCTGGGGGGTAAAATACACTGGCTACCACTCCTGGAGTTCACTAGTTCGAATCCCAGGGTGTGCTGAGTGATTCCAGCCAGGTCTCCTAAGAAAACAAATTGGCCCGGTTACTAGGGAGGGTAGAGTCACATGGGGTAACCTCCTCATGGTCTTGTGGTTCGTTCTCGGTGGGGCACGTGGTGAGTTGAGTGTGGTTGCCACGGTGGATGGCGTGTAGCCTCCACACACGCTATGTCTCCATGGCAACGTGCTCAACAAGCCACGCAATAAGATGCGCAGGTTGACACTCTCAGACACGGAGGCAACTGGGATTCGTCCTCCACCACCCGGACTGATGTGAATCACTACGCAACCACGAGGACTTGGAGCACTATTGGGAACTGGGCATTCCAACAACAACAACAACAAAAAAATCTAGCATAGTCTTATAAAATTGAAAATCAATTAATATTCTAACTTTCACTAAGGTTGAGAACACCGCTATTACATTACAATCAGAGTTTCAACAAATGTTGTTTTTCCTACTAGTGTAAATTGCCCTTTTATCTTCACCCAACAGGAAATTTATTAAAACATTTAAACAACGTTTTCAAAACAACAAATGAGGGCTTAAGTCTGGAACAATTCATAAAAGCACAATCTCAATTGACAAAGTGGACATTCCAAACTTACATTAGGATTTAAAACTGATAACTGATGATTAACAGCAATTGCACCATGCAAAATCCTCCACTGAAAATCTCCAACCTTTTTTGCTAATGGTGATTTATAGAATGTTCTCCGTTCTGCCCTTATATCATCCCCTAACTGAAGAACTTCACACCAGGGAGTATCAACCTTATTATCAAAAGCCTTTTTGTTCAGTGATTTATAACAGCTTTTGTACAATGCTTTCCCAGATGCTGGATTTGAACCCAAAAACAATAATTCTTCTGTATGCCAAAAAAAAAAAAACAACAACAAAAAAGAAAACCTGTACACATTTCCAATTTAGGTAATAAAACTAAATTAGGGCAATAATCTGTAACGAGCGATAGCGAGACAAACAGACCCAAATGCAGAGAAACAGTTCAAAGCATTTATTTACAATAAATGTGAGCAGTCACTGTGGATGTCGAGGATTCCGGCACCGGCAGCAGCAACAACAGGGAGAGATGACAGAGCACTGCGGCTGCGCCCAGGGAAATCGGTGAGAGTGTGTTCATAAAATGAGTATATGCGTTGTGGAAGTCAGGAATAGAATCCTCCGTTGAAGCTTAGTGAGGTGCAGAACGACACCCAGCAGGGTAGGGCGATCTAGCTCCCGACACACGGGCAAAGATGAGGTAACCTCCGTGGAAACCCAGCTAACACACAGCGAACTGGTAGTTTGAGATGGACACCACCCGACTAATGACCATGGCGATGGGGAAATGGCCCGATAAACTTGGGACCCAGCTTATGTGAGGGGAGTCAGAGCAGGATGTCCTTAGATGACAGCCAAACCTTCTGCCCACACACATAAGCTGGGGCCTTAGCCCGGTGCCGGTCCACCGACCTCTTAACGTGAGCTCCAGTCCATATGAGTGCTTTTCTGGTGGCTTTCCAGGTGCATCAACACCTCCGCATAAAGGCGTGGGCGGGTGGAACTTGAACGTCGAGTTCTTGTGCGGGGAACAGAGGGGGCTGATAACAGAGGCTGCGCTGGAAGGGTGATAACCCCATAGATGATGATTGCAAGGAGTTGTGGGCATACTCGACCCAGACTAAATGATCACTCCAAGAAGATGGATTACGGTAGGCCAAACAGCGCAGGGCCATTTCCAGCTCCTGATTCAGGTCCCCTATATGATATATTCGGAAGTAGAAATTTCCATTTGTTAAAACAACCTTTCACTTTCCCGACTGTCCTTTCAACACTTTTCTGTACAGACAATGCATTTCCTAAACAAAACTCCAAGATACTTAAAACCTTCTCTGGTCCAGTTTAGGTTCTCTGGGAGACTCCCTTCAACCACTCCCCAACTAAGAGAGCCTTGCTTTTTGACCAGTATATTTCTGTGGAGGAGAAAACCCTAAAATCATTTAAAATTTTCAACAACATGTTCACATCCTTTTGCACACTGATTAAAACAACAACATCATCAGCATAAGCTGATAACTTAAACACATTTTTACAATTTAGAACACACAGACAACATAATTCTGTTCTTAATTTGTTTAAAAGAGGCTCTATTGCTAAAGTGCACAGCATGCCAGACAGAGCACAACCTTGTCTAACACCCCTTTGAGCCCTAAAAGGAGCACATAATTCTCCATTAACTTTCAATAAGCTTTCAACATCGCAACACAAAGCCCTTATCTTATTAATAAATTCAGAACTAAAACCAAAAGCAGATACAACCTCCCATAGATAGTTATGCTCAACTCGATCAAAAGCTTTCTCTTGATCTATAGACACCAGACCATGATCCAAATTAAAAAGCTTGCCAATGTCTAATACATCCCTAATACAAGAGATGTTATCGAAGATTAATCTGCCAGGTGAATGACCTGTTCCAATACTTTACCTAATCTATTAGCCAATGTTTTGGAAAGCAACTTATATCACTACATATAATCACTACAAAGTAAAGAAACAGGCCTCCAGTTTTTTATATCACTCAAGTCTCCTTTTTTTTTTTTTTGGCAGCAGAGAAAGGATTGCTCTTCGACAACTTAATGGGAATTGTCCATTGGCTATACTTTCATTAAATATGGCCAGCAGATCTTCACCTAACGCTAGCCAAAAAGACTTATATAATTCAACAGGCAAACCATCTATACCTTGGAGGGATTTTAGTAATTCTCCTAAGGTCAAATCCCTATGGAGTTCTTCATTAGTCTTTTTAGACACCTTTGGTTAATTATCAAAAAGGATGTTGTCAACAACTTGTTCATTTGAGCTCACTTTTGTAAAGCTCTTTATAAAAATTAACAGCCCTCTTGCAAATGTCAGCAGGATCTGATAACACTACTCCAGCCTCTGAACGCAGAGCATGAGTGACCCATTTTGACCATTCTTTTTTTTTCTAAATTAAAGAGGAATTGCGAGGGCACATCCATCAACTCATTATTTTGAAATCGGACCCTAACAAATCAGCCAGTGTTTTTATGATTTTGCAGTATGAGCAACCACTTGAAGATTAAGTATATCATTTTCTAAAACATTCATTTTATGGGTTATATCTCTTGTGCCATTATAAGAATACCGTAGACATAGCTGTTTAATTTTCACTTTTGCAATGTCCCACCACTGCTTGTAATGACTGGAATGAAGATTTCATTAATCTAAAATCCTTCCAAAAATATATAAAAACCTCTTTAAAATGCTTATCACATAATAAATTATTATTAAAATGCCAATAAGTGCTTTTTTTGGTTTTATAGAGCTTAGAATTAAAACACACTGTATCATATCATGGTCTGAAAAAGTAACTGGAACAATAGAACAATTCCTAAAAATACTTAATTGGTGTCTATAACCATAAAATCTATCCAATTTTACAAGAGAAAACAGAAAACATATGAATTAATCCATGTATATTGCCTCTGAACGCCATGGAGTTTTCTCCATATGTCAACAAGATCATTTGATTGCATTAATTTAATTAATCCCTTATGAGAGGCCTTATCCAAAAAATGTTCAGCACAATTGAAATCTCCACCCATAAGTATGTACTCCTCAGAATTACAGGTACTTAACACATTACATAATGCATTCAAAAAATTAAATTCTATCCAGTGCAGTAGTAGGAACTTATACACATCAAATAATATGGCAACTCCAGCACTAGTTGAAGAATTATGACTTAAAATAGACAACCCATCACATTCTCTAAACCAATCAACTTCATTTAAAGCATCACTTTAAAGCGTTTCTTTCAAAAACAGAACATCAACCTTCCTTTGCTTAACTATTTCAAATAATTCTGCTCTTTTCCTGCTTTCTCTTGCAGCATTTAAGTTAAAGGAAGCTATACAAATCTCTCCCATAATAAAGAAGAAAATGAAGCATAAGTGACAGTACAAAAGAAACTGAGCAAAGAGTGGATTTTCACTATTAACATTAACACTTAATTGAGAGTTTAAGTTGGTGAATATTTCTTTAGTCGGTACAATTCCTGATTAGTAAAAAAAGACCTTCACTGCGAAAGATCCTTGCATTTTCAAAAAAGATTTCCACGTCTGGAAAATATTCTTTAATACAAACCTTTCTCGCATTTTTAGTCATCTTCAAGAATAACTTAATGTCGTCTACACATTCTCGACTAGTTATCTCATTTGGTCTTGTACTGCACGAATCAACGCATTCAGAGAGATCAGTCTCACTTTCGGTATCCGACTGACTTAATAAAATCAGTTTTATTTTTTGCTTGTCTTGTCATATGGTGCTGTTTCAGTCTTCTTTTTTGGGGCACTTTGTAGACACAATCATCTGAATTTCTCAAAACACATTCAACTCCATCTGTGTCTGACAAAAGTTGACTTACAACCACATCTGAAGTTTGACTATTTTGCGGCTCATCTATACATTTGGCTAACTGTGCATTATCTGAGAATTTTTTCACCTTCTGCATCAGCTACACGATAGTGATATCTCTGGCATTACCACCGCTTCTGCTACCACTGCCAGTGTTTCAGATACATTCGGCTCATGTACTGTATTTCTGTCACAACAGGTGCCGACGTACTGGCAGAATGCATTTCTTCTGCGCTTTCGATGGTATGCCTAATGTCAGGATTTTCCTGTTTCTTTCTGGACAGATACAAACAAGATGTCCAATTTCGCCACAACCAAAACATTTCATGCTTTGTGTTGTGGCAACAATGACATAATTGAAATTATCATGTTGAAAGTTCAATTTTAAATCTCTTTCAATATCATATAGACACAATGCCTAAAAGACACAACATGTTTCGCAAGTGGAGAAGTACTACCAAACTGAATCATCTTAATCAGCGAGACAAGTTTACTATAACGCACAAGCATTTGGGTCAAAACATCATCCTTGATGAATGGCGGCACGTTTGATAAAATCACTCTTTTTGATGGTGTGGTTAAAAGAATAACTGGGTTGAAATCCTCTCCAATCACCACACCACATTCCACCAACATATTCGCAAGTTCAATGGTTTTTAGGAATATTACAGTCGCAAACAACCAAACTACACTCTTCTATACTGACACTCGATGCCATTTTTTTTTTACAGCATGACACCATGTAAGAAACTCCAAACTCCTCACACCTGGGCCAGCCATACTGCCAGTAATGACACTGGGGGCAGATGCCCCAGGTCAGTGCACCAACCCTGCACCCAAAACCAATATCACAAAAAATAAAATAATTTAATTTTACCAACCCACTCTCTAGAAACGAAAATAGATATAAAGTTAGAAATATAGAACACTCACTCTTGGCACAGTGGCCACACGCTCCACTCGCTCACACATGCTCAAGAGAGAGAGAGAGAGATGGATGGATGGATAGATCGATCCATTGATCGATTTATCCACTGTGCTTTGAATTCTCGCTGCTTCTCTCACCCATTTCTACCTCATCCCATCTTCTAAGGATTATCACACCTTTAATGCTTTAATCCTTCCGCCACTGCCGCTGTAACGTCGAACAATAGTGAGAGGAAGGAGAGAGACAGCAATAGTATTAGAGGAAGTGAGGGACATGTGTAACCTATCCATCAAAGGAGAGGCAGATTGTCCAGACAGAAGATAAAAACATGATTTATCAAGATGCTGTGCAATTAGGCCTCTTCCTGCAACGTGCCAGCATTTACATCCATACAGGCATGTTTGTGCGCATCTTTATAGTGGTTTAGAGCCATTGTATGGTGCTGAATATGTTTTAATATCTCGCTGACATTTGCTAAGATTTTGCTTAGGTAGTTACATTTTCGAAATATGATTTGATTGATTGCCTCTTTACACTCTGATTCAGTAGATGCAGTTTTGTTGTTAATAATTTGTTGTTCTGTTAACCCTTAAATGCATGGCAATTTTCCCTAACACTGACATATTCGGGTCTTAAGATACCCGGCACTTACACTGGTGGCCATAAGTTTGGAATAAGGAACAGATTTTGCTCTTATGGAAAGAAATTGGTACTTTTATTCACCAAAGTGGCATTCAACTGATCACAATGTATAGTCAGGACATTAATAATGTGAAAAATTACTATTACAATTTGAAAAAAAAAAAAAAACTTAAACTACTTCAAAGAGTTCTCATCAAAAAATCCTCCACGTGCAGCAATGACAGCTTTGCAGATCCTTGTTATTCTAGCTGTCAGTTTGTCCAGATACTCAGGTGACATTTCACCCCACACTTCCTGTAGCACTTGCCATAGATGTGACTGTCTTGTCGGGCACTTCTCACGCACCTTACAGTCTAGCTGATTTATTGTTTCAAAAGTGGCTTTTTCTTTGCAATTCTTCCCATAAGGCCTGCACCCCTGAGTCTTCTCTTTACTGTTGTACATGAAACTGGTGTTGAGCGGGTAGAATTCAATGAAGCTGTCAGCTGAGGACATGTGAGGCGTCTATTTCTCAAACTAGAGACTCTGATGTACTTATCCTCTTGTTTAGTTGTACATCTGGTCTTCCACATCTCTTTCTGTCCTTGTTAGAGTCAGTTGTTCTTTGTCTTTGAAGACTGTAGTGTACATCTTTGTATGAAATCTTCAGTTTTTTGGCAATTTCAAGCATTGTATAGCCTTCATTCTTCAAAACAATTATTGACTGACGAGTTTCTAGAGAAAG
Organism: Myxocyprinus asiaticus; assembly: GCF_019703515.2. NCBI lineage: Eukaryota > Metazoa > Chordata > Actinopteri > Cypriniformes > Catostomidae > Myxocyprinus > Myxocyprinus asiaticus. Next base: position 2,228,043 of record NC_059380.1, on the reverse strand, counting down.
CTGTTTCTTTTTTTGCCATTTTAAATGATATATTGTGATGTTTTATTTTTTAATAAATTAAAGAGATACTGCAACAAATCAGGACAAATCAAGAACAGGGTTCATTATTTTCACACTGAAATTTCATGAGATGCAACTGGCTGTCAAACACATATTGAGCTACACAACACATAATCTACACATTTGTAACTTATGTGTAGTTTGTGTATCTAATGTGTATTTTCACAGGCACATATTGAGTCTAAATAGATGCACAACTTGCATTATTTCAGTAGTACACCCAAATGACAATAGTAATATCATACTGTTCATGTGTTGTACTTGCTATAAGTTTACTTCAATGCTGTTTCTTCGTCAAATAGCAATGTCAAATGTAAATCAAGTCAATCACTGAAACAATAGCGGCACCTTGAGTAAGAAATTGCATGTATATTATGTAGTATACACAGTGATGGTCACAAATACATAAAAATGTATCAAAATAAAATACCAAATACTGTGTGGAATTTTTTTTTATCAAAATAAAATAGAGTATTTTGTATCTTGAAAATACACAAAATACATGTAAATTTGGCCATTCAATGAAGTATCACTATTAGACTGAAATCTAATGAATTTCTATACTTATTTCTGTCCAGTTTACATTGCAGACTGCTATTACTGGTGGCGAAACCTATTAAATAAATCACGTGTAAAACAATGGGTACTTTTCTTGCTATCTAGCAAGGAATAGTGCTTTACACACTTGACTAGCTAGTAAATACACAAACAGTTGCTAACACCAACAACCAATTAGCTAGCAAGAATGACTAGCTAGTGCTAATGTCCAGTTCTAGTGCTAACACTATTTTCTCCTTGCCAGTGCTCTTTTATTCCTTCATGTTAACTGAAGACGAATCTGAATGATGTTCCATTTTAGCTTGCTAGATAGTGATCTAGCTAACAATAGCTAGTGAACTCACTAACGATAGTTAGACTAGCTCACTAGCTGGCTGCTGACTAGTTTTGATTTTATCACTGTTGACATGCATTGGCTGTCGAGAAGTATCATAGCTACCTTAATATTTTAATGGAAATTAAATAACAGTTGCCAGCAATTGTTTTTTGCAACATGTAGAATCAACAATCACATCCTTACCTTATCTCATGCTGAGTTCCATTCAACTCGGAAGTAGGATTTTCCAAATTCCTACTAGGAAAACTGCAATGGAACACCTTGGAAACTTGTGCAGAAAGTTTCAACACATGTGCCCTTCAATGCACATGAATGACCCTGCGAAGTCATATTTATGCGTGGGAAACTCCGAATTATAGATGAGAGTTTCCGAGTCGGGACGTTGGAAGGAGCATGTCGACATGAAAGATGATGAAAAGCAATTATATTGCTAATTTATTTCAATAATATTAATTTGTTATATGACAGAAAACAAATATCTCACCCTTCACAATTTGTTTTATGCAAATAATGAATAATATGTTAGATACATTAATATATCATATATGTTGTTTACAAGTGATACAGGTTTATTCACTAATGTTTATTCACCGGTACAACAGAAAAAGTGCTTTTTCATTCATTGCGTAACTGTTTAAGTTTGGCTTCTTCCGTATTTTGTTTCCCGCATGAATGTGTGACTTGTTGTTACGAATGCCTGACTTGGATGTACGAGCTTCCTAGGTGCACTTGAAGGCAGCATCCGATTTCACTGAGATGCAGGTGCGTGATGTCACACAAATATGTCGGCACCAGGGGAGATATACAAAGTGATAAACATTCACTTTTAAGTAATACTGATCAATGAGTCAAAGTTCCTACATTAAATTAAAGCTTGTTTAACAAACGCCTGCAGAAACAGGTGTATAAAACATGGTAGATTATATACTCTTTTGATAACTGTACACCTGTAGCACAAATGCTAGCGTTGCAGCATTATTTATCAGTTGGGTTGCTAGGAAATGTCTCGGGTGACAGTCGAACAGCTGCTAAGCTAAAGGGAGCATTGAAGTTTTGTTTCCTTACACGTCATCTCCCAAGCATCTGGCAATGGAATGCCTTTATGGTTGGAGATATCATATAGGAATATCCCACATCTGAGTTGAATGGAAACATAGGATGACTCAATATTTCCTTGCAGGAAAGCAGAAAATGAGCTTACCCAATGCTAGATGGAGCCGTTCTCTCTGACATCTGCAGCTCATGTGCATGAAAGTTGGGTCGTGGGACATGCCTGAACTAGTTGATACAGGAAATCAGCAGCATAACAAAGAGGCTGACTGGCACAAAATATTGTATGTGTTTTGAAAATACACAAATACCAAACTTTTATTTTTTCAAAGACTTTAAAATACAAAGTACAAAATAGTATTTTGTATTTCAAATACGTATTTCAAATGCATATATCTGAAATACTGCCCATCCCTGTGTATACGCATATAAAATACTGATAATTAACCATTGTTGATATGGTAATTCATCATTACACAGTCAACATGATTTAGTGTTTATTTATATGAATATAGTACTATTTTCTCTTGTAAGACACAACAAAATAAGTATCCTGTGATAGTAAATGTAAATAGATATGAAATAATTTTCAAAAATATAATTTATGGAATAATAATTTACTCTTACATACATCGGGTCTCTAGAGACCCTATACACTTTTGGTACTTAAACCATTGTAATTTTATTTATTTATTTATTTATTTGTCACACTATTTATAAGAGATAGATTGAGGAATGCTAAAGTGGTGTGGGCACAGCTCCAAAAAATGGATGAGGTGCAGGGGGTGGAATGAGGTCCCAGGTCTGTGAAGACCAGAGGTATGCATTTAAAGGTTAATATAGCTCAGCTTTTATTCCTGATAAGATCTGACCATCTTTATGAGGAACTTTTATTATTAGATGTCTTACTCGTGCTTTCATACTGAAATCTGCACACACACAGGACAAAAGCGGCCCAACCTAGAGTCTCCTCTATAGAAGATAATTACCTGTCTTTGAGCTGTCAGAGGAGAGAGATGAGAAGCGTAAAAAAATAAATCAGGGAGATGACGGCATCTCTGATTACTCCTCTCACAGACCTACACGTCAAAATGATCAAACACAGAAATTCAACACCACCATTTTCATGTGCAAATTCCACTTTACAGGTTGAGAGTTCGGATGAGTCTTTCTCATGCACTTTATTTCTCGACACCTTTCTCCTTTGGTTTTATTAGCAGCAAATGTAGTACCTCTAATCTTAATTCTTGTGAAAGAAACCACACGAGGAAAAACAACTGACGTGCTGTTGCAAGTGTAATCATTCTTTTTAAGATGCAAGGAGAGATTAGTAAACAACAACAAAACAGCTGTTGTAAACTGCCTTTGAACACAGTGGCTCTCACGCTGTGGGGGCGGTCAACGGAAAACAGATTTAAAGATGTCAAGACAAGGAACACGATTACAGCTCTGTTTCATTTTGTCACATTTCTAGCTGATTATTCTCAGCTGCTGGTTTTCTTTCATATGCAAGGTCAGAAATGAAGGGGGACTCAAGGCAAACATGCCAAAATATGGTGCAAGAAATGCTCTATTTAGACAAATGTATACATGTTATTGTACAATGTCTATTCACAGTATAGCATGGCTTCTCATAGCTTATTGTTGAAGTTTAACCTGGCATCTACGGAAGCTCTTAAACGGAGAGGCACTTGGGAACCAGTGTGTGTTTGTAGTTTAAGAAAGCGTTCAAGGGGAACAACAGATGTGTTTGTGCAGATGTTGCTCAGCCAGGTGTGTGTGTGGCTGAGGGGAACAGAGAAGACAGGAGTGATGGATGCTGCTTGCTTTTCGGGGACTTTCACTGGCTACACACTATGAGTAAGACTGTTGCTATCATTTTTTTTTCCACCCTTACATGTCTCTCTCTTCACTCCATTGGGTTTTGTGTTTGCTGCTGCTGTTTGATACTCTTTCATGCAGCAGCTGATTAGTTCTGCATATCTCTAGAGAGGGGTCTGGCCTTTACACTACAGGCTGCTCTCTTTATTGCCTCTCAGACTACGACTTCAGAGTCTGGGTGCCTGAAAGGTCACAGAGAGAGTGGGATCTTCACCCATCTTCGCTTAAGTGCCTTAGAAATAGCTTACCAGATGAGTTGTTGGTCTCCCAGAAAAAAACTGAATGTAATTTGTCAGCCTGTCAAAGATAGTTGGGCTGTGGCGGTCTGCGAAGTCTCTGCATTAGCAGGATGGTGTGAACAGGACACAAGTTTGAACTATGTTGTGGAGGCTTGAAGTCAACATGAAACAGCTTTCGCCATCATTTTACTTTCCTAACGTGAGTGAAACAGTTGAGAATGTATGGTGCGATTTTATCCAACGAGAGTTTAGTGGATCCTAAAAAGTTGGCATCCCATACCAGAATGAGTTTGAAACATTGCCGGCACCCACTTTTAAGAAGTTTTTTTTTGCCCACGGCATTGGGATTGCATGGGGATTGCCCTCCAAGTTCACCCTCCAAAGCACCTTGATGTATGTTTACAGAAATATTGTTATTTTCTGTCATTGCAGAAACTTTAATTATTATAACATAATTGTCATTAAATTGCTACATTACGACGGGCTTACACGGTGCGAGCTCCCGAGAAATGTTTTTCCAGTCGGGAGAGATTGCTTGGAAATTGTTGGTGCTCGTGTGGTCACGGCTCACATCGTGTGAGAGGAATTATGAGAGGAGCCGAGAGGCTTACGAGCAGCTCACGACCTCCCGATAATTTTTAAAAGTGTCTAAACAATTTGGGCACTGTCGACTTGAATTCGTGAGGTGTGTGCGGTTGAACAAGCCATTTTGACAATCTACATGAAGTTGGTCAATCAGGAGAAGGTGTTACAACTCGCAAGATCAATGAAAACCGAGTAAGTGTTCATGAAAATTTTACACATGGTCGTGTTAAAACTGTTTTTTCCCATATTATTCATGAACACATCACTGGGAAGGATTCTACAGAAAGGCCAAGCTGTTCTCTGCTCTTCAAAGAAATAATTTGCCTTATGGGTTGTGCTAGAAAACTTTATCACTCTGATGGACGGAGCTGTAAAATTTCCATCATGGTCTATTTTTATCAGTCATACTTGCATTCGTTTCAGTTTAAGGGCTACATTTAGGGGGTGTGACAAGGAGGAGGGTGGGGCCGGGCCGTGAGTCTGCACGGCCGGCCCCAATCGGGCTAATCAGCCGAGGAGAGGGATAGGACCGAGCCGGATGTGGCAGTTTGGGAGAGAGAGCGCAGCTGCCATGTGTGTGTGTTTCTCTTTCACTCCCGAACTGCCGCATCCGGCTCACGGCCCGGCCCCGTCGTCCTCCTCGTCACGGGGGTATGGCATCTGTTATAATTGTATATACATGATAGTGGATATGTGAGTTTTTTTTTTTTTTTTTTTCATCTCTCCAAGTACTAATCTGGTGAAACCAAGGACTTCTAGGTTGAAAATTATACCTGTCAATAAACCGCTGTGTTAAAACAAGATTTTTAAAGTTTGCTACGTGTGGCTTAAAAGCATATTCACATGGACAAGACGACTTCAGTATGTCATCATGATATCATCATGAAAGCAGTGACAGTGTGACACAGATGAGAAGGACCCTAGCCTACATCTAAAGCTGAATAATATAGGTAGCTTACTCCACTAAAATAACTCAGAATTCTGCACTAAACATCATGTTTGAGCTTAGATTCAATCCAAGTATACCCGTCAGAAACGGTGCGCAAATTTTGCACACTTTTTAATCTTGTACATTTTGTGTGCTTCATTATCATGCAGTAACTGGCAGCAACGCACTGACGTTATGATTGATGTATGCAGTTGTGAAATCACACAGCCTCCCTTCGAAATCTGAATCTGTCAAATGTCAGCCAACATTTGTAATAATTATCCATATATTTTTTTATTTTTTTATTTTTTCTTAAATCGGCAGATGAGTTTTCCGCTAATGCAGCCCCTGACCATGTCAGTCTTCTTTTTTATTTCTAAATCTCAAGCTACAAGGAATTAAAGCAATGTCCTCCTCTAGATTTATAATGATAAATGGCATGAAAATTAGTGCAAATGCAGCAGATGCCACACACACTATGTATTTTAGTTCTATTGATCAAATTGGCCTCAACTACAGTATCAATGGAAATAATTGAAATTGTTTTTTTATCATAATTTTCAGCCTGTTTTTTTCCTCTATGGAATGATGATTTTTTTATTCTATTTTTACTGATGAATCGTACACACTAAGACCAATAACATGTATAAAGGAAGTAATTAGGGTCAAATTAGTTTTATTAATGTTGTCCTTAAAGAGGATTGCACTTTCACAGAATCTTGACCGACGGCAACATCATGCATCTACCAGCTCACATGTCAATGCTTTTGCATTGAATGCTTGTCTTTGAGCAGAGGAAGCAGACAGAGAGAGAGAGATGTGAAGTGTGGAGTGATAACAGATGGCTTTGATGACAGGACTCTATCTCTCGTTTTCTCTCTCTCTCTGATGAAATTGTAGTTGATTTATGACAAATGTCAGTAAAAGCCTGGGCTGCTCAGTCGCTGTCAGTCAGCAGCCCAAGGTAAGCAGGTTCAGACATCAATCACCTTGCGTTTCCTTGGAGATATGTTATGTCTCTGATGGCTCCTGCTCACCTCCCAGCTAGGAACCCCAGTGGTCGGCATGGAGACTCTGAGACAAACAGGAAGTGACACCGATTCTCAGAGGCAATGGGCTTATGACAGTAGCTAAACGACTGGGAGGAGTGTGCGGGCCATGTGGGAATTCGATGTAATTGTTTTTTGCTTGATAAGTGTGTGACATGAGCGTTTGCATGTACATTAGAGAAAAAACGTGAGAGAAACCGTGAAGGCATTTCGTCCCTCTGTAGGGACTTGTCCAAGCAGGTGTTTTGTGGTTCAGTAATGTCATGCTGATATATTTGGCTAAACATGGTGACAGCTCCTCAGGGAAAAATCCAGTTTGTTCCTGCCAGCTACATCAACGGCCCTGTCACTTACACTGTCTCACAGGTTACACTGTCACTCCTGTTCGCCTCAGTTATTACTGTAATGTCACTTTGCCAACACCTGTTCTCTGGTCAAGGGTTAGGGTTAAATGTCCACAGTGACCTCACTGACAATAACATGATCAGAGGAAGCCGTGCGCTGAACGTCTGTCCCTGGTTGCCATGGAAAAGGGCAAATCACTGTCCAAACATAATAATTCCTTACATTTATATAGCGCTATTCTAGGCAATCAAAGCACTTTACATCGTATAGGGGGAATCTCCTCAACCACCACCAGAGTACAGCATCCACCTGAATGATGTGACGGCAGCCATAGTGCACCGGTACGCTCACCACACACCAGCTATTGGTGGACAGCAGAGAGTAGAGTTATAGAGCCAATGAATCGATGGGGATTATTAGGAGGCCATGATTGAGAAGGGCCAATGGGGGGAATTTGGCCAGGACACTGGGGTTACACCACTACTCTTTGCAAGAAGTGCCCTGGGATTTTTAATGACCACAGAGAGTAGGGACCTCAGTGTAATGTCTCATCCGAAAGACGGTGCCTTTTTTACAGTATAGTGTCCCCGTCACTGTACTGGGGCATCAGGACAGGGTGAGCACCCCCTGCTGGCCTCCCTAATACCTCTTCCAGCAGCAACACTAGTTTTTCCCATCCAGTTACTGACCAGGCTCAACCCTGCTTAGCTATGGTGGGCAACCAGGTAAGAGCTGCAGGGTGACAGCTTTCTGTTGCCTGAAATGAAGCGAGTGTAAGAGTGGGCAGAGTAGCCAGATCATCACGATTAATCCCGCATCTCACTGTAAAACTCATGACGAAGTGTTTTTAAAATGTGACGCAGGATTCATCAGGATGATCTGGCTACTCTGCCTACTCTTACACTCACATGCTCCTTTTCAGGCAACAGAAAGCTGTCACTTGTCTTCTTGCCCAACCATCTCCCATTTGCTCCTTGTTTCCCACCTTTTTCTGCTCTGTGATTAGCATACATGGTGTTCAGATTCTCGGTCATCATGTTGATCAATAGAGGTCTTTTATTTAAGTATCATGGGCAGCATTCAAAAATCTATGCACAGCAGCCCCTCAGCACACCAAAGCAAAGGGGAAAATCATTGGCTTACTGTTCAAGCGCTCCAACTTTGCTGGATGAACAACAACCTGGAATCATGTGTAACACTCACGTCTTTGTACCTTGATCTTCACCAGAACATTGAATCTTTGTGGGAAAAAATATACTTTGACGCAACTCAACGAATAAAACAGAATGCATGTCTCATGATGCATTTTTAAAAATGTATGTGCTTTTCACTTGACATGGTGTCTATAAAATGTGGCAGTCCTGCTTAAGACATTGACGAAACAGCGAGATGTAGTGCAACGGTCAAAAACAAAAAAAGGGTCAATTTTACACATCAGTTAAGTGTGATTTAATTATTTAAAAAAATGTTAAAAAAATCAAAACAATTAATCACGCCCCCTGACGCGTATGTAAATTATGTAATAAAAGTATGGATTTTCCTACCATACAAGCAATTCAAGATTACAGCACATCTGTTTTTTACGAGCCACGTCAATAGGTGGCAGCACGCCTCAACAAACCTCTCAAGCAGCACAGCCAGAAAATGAGAACCGCTCACTCAGGATAAGACACAACGGACCTACATATTATATTTATAAATATTTGAATTATTATGCATTATTTATATGCATTATCTTTATTTGGGGGCCTTTCTCAGGAAATAATTACTGTATGTATGTGATTAACAGCGATTAGATTTAGTTAATCTGCATGTCATGTAATTACATTTGAAAAAGATAGACAGACACACAGACAGACAGAGAGACAGATAGGCAGGCAGACAGACAGACCGATGGATAGATAGATAGTGGGGATCTCTCAAAACGAACCTGCATTTCTGCATGTTTAATACTGTACATAACCTGCCCACAAACAAACGTATTGCATCACAGTCATTGTTTATAAGTTTTACTCCTAGTTTTTACAATATATTTTATCATCCTAAGTAATTTAATGGAACCTCTTTGTCCATCGTGCTTCTTTAATGTAGCATCCAGAAGATATTTAAAAGCAGTATAACAAATAAAATTCATAGTAATCCATTCACAAGCATTATATTTGTAAATACAAACATTTTACTTCCGCATGATCAACGGTTGCAAGGTGCAGATCTAAATATAGACATTGATTAATCATTGATCGTAATGCTTAGCAATTTTATAGCTTCTAGTTTTGTTTTGCTTTTTGAATTGTTGTTTTGACAGCTGTACTTGAGTACATAATCCTTCTGACGTTACTACATTGATTCAAAACTAGCTGGTTTAAAGCGGAAGCAAACCACCTTTTTCGAATGCAGAAAATCTGTCAATGGGTGTATTGTCTGTATATCTGTAATGTGGGTTTGTTATTGCAGCTACAGTTGAGTGGTATTGTGAGTGAACAATTACAGCTCCTAATCCTGAAAGTTTTTGTTATCCGGAGGCCTGCGATGAGACGGTGGTTCACTAGCTGCTAATTTGTCATTGGGTCACCAAAGCAAAACGAGTGACCCAGACTGGAGATGGTGGTGAACACTCATTATAACCTAATCAAAGGCAGATTAATTGGCTGCCCTTGTTGTGTTTCCATCACTAAAAGCCTCAGTGAAGGATGGTATTTTCAGCCCAGCTGGACTACACACAGCTTCTCACACTACTCAAACTACTCCTCTCGATCATCGGTTCTTTACACCTTTTTCTCTCCTTCATTTTTCTATTATTTTAACAAAATAAGAGAAATAGGCATATTTTAAACACGTTTGCTCTTTCATTGTGTTTCTTAGTAGTTTCACTTTGATATTGCGTGGTGTGTGTGTGTGTGTGTGTGTGTGTGTGTAGCAGAGGTCCCAGTGTGGTTAATTAATGAAGTGTTCGCTGTGTTTGGTGAATGGAGCATGAAGTGGGGTCAAGCCCTTGAACTTAAGACTGTGTGTGTGTGTGTGTGTGTGTGTACAGGTTTTGCTATACTTGTGAGGACCAAATATTGAAAATCAACCTGTTCTGTGAGGACGTTTCTGGTTGAAGACCTTTTGGGTGGTCCTCACAAGGGAAATAACATACTAAATGATGTTTTATTGAAAATGTAAAAATGCAGAAAGTTTTTTGTGAGGGTTAGGTTTAGGGGTAGGGTTAGGGTTAGGGGATAGAATCTATAGTTCATACAGTATAAAAATCATTATATCTATGGAGAGTCCTCATAAGGACAGCTAAACCAACATGTGTGTGTTTGTGTGTGTGTGTGTGTTCAGGGGTGCTGATATCACTCTCCGCACACATTTCCTAATCGTAAGGGCTAATTTAGTGGTACTAGAGTCCTCTCTAAGGAACTACACTGTCAACACACACACATGCCCACGTACATGTCACAAATCGCTCTGGGGAATAAAAAAATATATATATATATTGTTATTTTATGATTACTTAAATCGGTATGGTCTCACCTATTGATATACACAAACAAGGTATGCTTTATGTAAGCTTCTTTCACATGGCTTGGGTCAAGGTGTTAATGGTCCAGCATCAAGTGTAGCGTTGCCCTCAACAAGCATTGTAGGAAGTACAATGGAGGGGCAATTTTACAAGTTTACCAGGCAAGAAAGTGAGAGAGGTGTGCACGGTAAAAATTACAAACAAGCATTTGGACTTAGAAGAGAACAAAATCCTGGTAATTGCTTTGATTACATTAATTCATGGCAGAAAGTAATAAGAGGACTCGTTTACATTAAGGTCTCAGGATGATTTTGGTGAATTTCATTTAGTTCAAGAACCGAAGTCTCTGGATGCTCGGAAACAATAAGGTAAATATTTAAGAATACAAAAGACACATTTGATATCTCTTCATAAAATTTGACCGTTTATAAATAGTTATGTTGCTTTGTACTCTAAACTCATTCATGTGGCAAAGACGTGAGAAAATCACTAAGCTGTAAAGTTGGACCTGTCAATGCAAAGACAAAATCTGCATACAGTATATGCAAATTGCCTGTTAATCATTGGTTGAAAATGGTCATTGTTGACAGGGTCAAAGTGTAAATTGTTTTTTCAGCAATGCTCAAGTGAGTCATGTAGAAGCCGCTTTAGAGGAGGAAGTCTTGCCTAATGACCTTGCATCCTTGCTCTCTGACACTTGTCGTTTGGGTTTTGAAATCGGCCACTTCTGATCATCGATTTATGTCTGTGTTGTTTGCGGAGACCTTTTTTATTACACAGCATCAAACATATTAACAGAATATTTGTTGCCATTGTTTCAAAAAAATCCATCTGTTCATACACCTACACATCTACTTAGTCATTCATCCATTCACCTGTAAAAATACATTTGTGATGATCTAAACCCTTCCTACCTTTTATCTTTTATTTCTGTTTTTCCATACTTGCATTTTTTTCTTCTAATCTTGTTGGATGGAGTGTGCCGTAAAAGCCAGAGTGCTCCTCTATTACTCTGAGGTTTACCTCTGTCAAACTAAGCAAATATTAACACCCACTATCTCTCTCTGTTTTTCTCCACGGAGACTAAACAATAGATGTTTCATCTCCTCTGGTAGTCTTCAGCAGGCGACCTGTAATCCCTCTCCAACTGTCCGACAGATCCCAATTAACTCGAAGAGGGAGATTGGAAAGAGAGAGGCAACATGTTTTTATTACTGGAGATACATTGCTTCATTTTCCTTTTTTTTCTGTTTTGTTGTTGTTCATCCATATTTCTGTGCATGTCTGTGTAATTTCCTGCAGCACAGCCACACAACATCTGCACCTCTCCATTTCTTTTTTTTTTTTTTTTTTTTTTTACTTTTCTTTTTAATGAGCTCAAATGGATTTTCTGTACCCGAGAAGCTACTTGTGTGTGAGATTTGTGTGTTTTCAGTAAAGGGGGTCTATAGTAACTGGTTACCCTGAACTGCATGAATTCAGATATCTGAGATCCTTCCCCCTATTTAAAGAACATGTCTCCTGGTGTTTGTGTGTGTGCATGCGTGTGTGTGTGTGTGTGTGTGTGTGTGTGAGTGTGTTCGTTCTAGCAAAGGGACTGCAAATTTGATTGCTTTTGCAACATGATTTTCCTCATTACTTGCAGCTACATCAACATGTTGGGGTGTGTGTGCGCACCTGTTTGCTAGTTGTGTGTGTAGGATGGTAGTGTGTTCATAACTCTCTCTGTCACACTTGTAAGTGTTAGTGTTGAGTGATTATAAAGCAGAGAGTCAGTACACTTCTAATCTGTGTCATCAAGCCAATCTGAATTAGTCTCTCTCTCTCTCTCTCTCTCTCTCTCTCTCTCACGAAACCTACCTCAACAGCATTTTAAGTCATCATGAAAACAGTGAAAACACTTTCAAAACAAGTCAAGAGAAGTGTTGAATATAAATAGACCTACATGCCATTTAGTACTGAGAAGAATTGATAAAACAATTCAGTTTAATTAGAAATTAATTTTCCAACCTTATGTTTATGTGCTATGCATTTTGATGCTTAATATTGCAGGGTTGACATTATTTGACATTACCATTTCATTGTAAAGTCATAAAATCACAATTATCTTATTCCATCTAACTTATTTTGTAACATGAAGAAATAATTTGCATTTCTGGCAAGTGTTTCAAATTTATGTTGTCATGAGTAACAATGTAAATAACTAGAAGAAGAATAATACCAGAATTTAATGGTGCAGGCTTTTAATCTATCACACAATCACAAGATGTATAGCAAAATAACATAATGATGAAGGAACATTTTCTAACGTCTGCATTATAGTAAAAAAGTAATCATCCACTTGTTGCTGTGTGTTGTTGTAGAGATGATAATATAATTTTCTTCTTGCTTCACCGACAGCGTGACAATGCAGTCTTTTCATGTCTCTATGTAAACCTCCATTCATATGTGCCTGCATAACCTCCTATGATCCAATAAGGCAATATTTCATAAGCCATGCTGAATGCATGATCTGTGTGTCTGTTTACTATACACCATAAAGAAAGAATGTTTTCTGACAAGAAAAGAGTGTGTTTATTATTTTGCCTAGATGAAACAAGATGACAAGTTGCACTAAAAGTTGAAGAAGCAATTCAAGTGCATGCTGAGTTGCTGTTTTCTTTTTTTTTTTTCTGCTCTCTTTCTCCTGGCTGTGTAAAGTTTGTGGTAGTCGAGACAGACGGAGCTGAGGACTGTCCGTTTCAGCACCTGATCTCTCATTAATTGATAGTTCCCACCATCTAGCAGTCATCTGCCTGTGCAACAAGCGATGGCAAAATGCAATAAACGGTAAAACTACATGCTCTCCGAATATGTGTTTATGAAAATAATAATTCTATGATCACATATATTGCCAGCTTGCATAATAAAGCAGCATAATTTAGTATTTTGGTAATGCTAGAATAGGTGCAAGTGACTTATACTGGAAGAGCTCTACATTCAAGGTTGAAAATGGCTGTACCCTAGTTACTTAAAATAAATAATGTGGATCTCTGTCCACTATTTCAACACTGCTTTGAAACAATTATGTAAAGCACTATAGATACATTTGTGTTGAATTGAAAACTATTCTCTTTGGGTTTATACATCTAACAATACTCAAATCGGCCTTATTCATAGCAGCACCATATTTGATTTTTGACAGGAATGAAAGCAAGGCTACAGTATAAAGGACAGACTTGCAGTCTCTTTATTGGCATGCACTGTATAAAGCCATATCAAATTCTTGGGTCGCATCTCATTTTCCACAACTTGTGCTTTCTGGACTATGTTGTCTACTGAAATATTATTATTAATCTTTTTTTTTCTTCAATGTTTTGTCCAGGGAATGATTAAATACATTTAAACAACAGTGCAACCCATTGAAGAGATGGTTAGTCTATCCCTCACAGCTTCATTTTCATCCCCATCAATAATCAAATATGGCGCTAATGTGAATTTGACAAATAATGCTTGAATTTATTTTGGCTTTAGTACAATTGCAATATAAAAGCCAATTTATCAATTTTGCGAACAAGAAGTCTTTATAATATCAGGGTTACCATTTTTCTCACACAGGGGGTCCCTAGCAAAGGGATCATCATATTGGGGGGTGCTTGTTGTCAAAAAGTTTGAAAAGCCCTGTGTTAGAGTACCGAAACTAGCTTGGTATCATACTAACTTTACACACTATTGAAATTAATTTTGAGAGTACTGAATGTGTCGTGCTGTGTTGCTCCGTATTTAGAGTGTACCAAATTATTAATTTGTGAGGTTCTGCTATGGTTTGTATGCTGCCCTAGAAGGTTGTTGCCTTTGTTGACAGTTGACAGCTAGGTTGCTCACTAGTTTTAGGACCAATCTAGCATCAAAATCCCTTTTTAAGGCAAGTGAGTCCACTCAGTGGCCATCTTTGGGATGCTCCCGAGCAGCTATTTTCTATGGATACAGCGGCATAAAATTACAGCTCCTGTAATTGAACTCTCCAAGACAGTGGGACAAGATTAAGATCAAATAACATATTTCAAATAGGCAGTTAAATCTGACAACAATGGTATCATAAATTTAGCTTTATCTCAGATTACACACACCAAAAAAAAGAAAAAAGCTACTTTTCAGGCTGGTTCAGCTAATGCGCATACACGTTCTTGAATTGACAGACAGGCAATTTCTGTATCTAAAAGGTGATTTAATCTTTTTAACCGTAAGGCGGGACTTCCTTTTCTACTTCCGCCATAGTGGCCGTACCAATTTCTCCCTTTCATTATAACACAGGTGGACTGTCCTGGGCTAAACAGTCTTTGTCTAGCATCTGTAGTTATAGTACTCATCTTGTTGAAGGAGCCCATTATCATGTAAACATGTTGTCCTTATACTATGAATGCTTGAGTATCTTTATTCAAGTTCACTTCACTTTCACATTTTTAAGATTAAACTTTCCATACCCTTGGCTTGTATAAGATTGATTTACCTTTATTGTAGATATTAAGACCTTCTATTAAAAATGTTAAAAACTGGTGGTTGAGGGGATGAGGAGAGAGAGAGAGAGAGCAATGCAAGGAGGATTGGACCCAGTGTGACTCACGCCGGCAATGGTAATGTGCTCTGCACTAATTGAAAGCAGTTATGCAGTAATCAGAAACCTGCCGAGCGACAGATATGTTCATTAGAGACACACTGCTTCCTTCACAAAGAGAGAGAGAGAGAGGGCAGAGAGACAGATGCTTAGAAACGTTGTAATGCAAAAACAAGAGCGTCAGGATATGGCCCCAAAATGTTTAAGGCTTCAAAAGATGTTGAATACGTATATGTTTCAGTGAGATGTAGAAGTCTTAAGAGCCAGTGCTCTGCATTTGGTCAGTTGCCATCATGTAAAACACAAACAGGATTTTCCAAGCAGGCACACTTTCAATAGCATGTCTGAGAGAGTACAAGCAGTGACTGTGTTATTCCCATGCTTGGAATGACTCTAAGTTGTCCCATGTGTGCATCCTTGATCTTTGTGATCAACTCAACCCCCCGTTCAACCCATGCTTCATAGAAATGCATTCAAATGAATTCAGAGAGTACATCGTGTTCCTCAGTCTCTTAGAGCGCTGCGCTTTGTCTCAACAAACGCTCCACAGACTCGCAATGAGAGACTGAACGCTTGCTTGACCCAGATGATTTGAATATCAAAGAGCTTTTGATCAGTGCAATCACTTCTTTGTCAAGAAATATTCCCTCCATTCAAATTTTAGTGTTATAAGTTGAGAAATTTCAGCAGCCATAGATACCCAATAGTGAGTTTGAGATACTGTATGTATTTAAAGTGGTAATTTGTGATAGCCAGGTGATTAAGAGTAAGAGTGAGAACCCTGGAGTGGTCCTGGGAATACGGTGTGATGTAATCAATAGCTGGTTTTCCATCCAAATGTGTTGCATGTTTAAGAGCATTTAAAAAAAATAAAAAATACTAAAGAAAATGTGAATCATTCCGTGTTTCTTTTCACTAAGTCATGGGCATTATCTTAACGGAGCATGCCTTGTCAGCTGACTGACTTCCTTGCTTGTGTTTGCGGTATTGGAGCAATTGCATGCTATTTTATTAAATGCTGCCAGGAGATGCTGTAGAATGAATATAATATCTCATATAATGAGGGCTGGAACAGCTACTATGCCCATACGGCACCAGCCTTTGGCGGATTGTGAGAATCCACTTTAATGACCAGCTGTGGGTTAAATACTTGCGAATGTCAATGGCTAAGTTCAAGGAATTGCTTTGTTGTGAGGAGTGGAAACACGTGCACAAATGGTTGAAACGTGTCATTGTTTTGTGAATAAACTGCTTCCATCCCCTTAATGTGCATTGCATTGAGTGCAAAGACAAATTGTGCAAAACCCTAGAATATCCACCTCTACATAGTGTATAAACTTTTAAGCGAATTTCGAGAGCGAAATCGAGCATATCAAGCGATCCCATTCAAGTGCAAATGTAAAATTCACATTAAAAATTGTAGGATGGAAACCCAGCCTGTGTACAGTAAGTTGCTTTGGTGTGACAAGTGTGCGCTAAATAACAAGTAGACCTAACTATTAGTAAATTTGTCCATTCATGAATAGTATTTCATCAACAACCAAGAACTGCTCTTCAGCATACTTTAGCCCACATTGAATCCGCCTATATGCAGCGTTCACACTTTGTCCACATTTTCTGTGCTCATTATGGGGGGAAATCTGCAAAAGTGAGTTTACTCCTAGGCCAAAAACATGCTTGAAGCAAATGCAGATGTAAATGCCTGGCCAAAGCATTGCAAGTGTGTGTGTTCACATTGTACATGCTCAATGTGCATTCTTACATTAATAAAAAAAGGCAAATAAAGGTAATGCTGGCTGATTGTACTATGTAAAGCATTCCTGAGAATCATGGATGGAGCGAATGATTTAGTAAGTCCCTGAATGTTATTGTAGCATCTTGTTGAAATGTAAAATAGCAATACTCTAGTATCAAGTCGATTTAACACACAAAAAAAAAAAAAAACATGTATATATTTTAGTAAAATGTTTATATATAAAGGTTTAATCCAGGTAAATTTAGCCATGGTTTTACTATAGTAATATTTGAGTAACCATGTTTTTGGTGAAAGCCATTGTTTTAATGCAATTAACCATGACTACAGTAATATAGTGTCAATATAATAACCATGTTTAATTGTGGTTACTGAGATTTTACTACAAAATACAATGGTGATATTAAACTAGTAAAGCCGTGGTTATTTTTTGTAAGTTAAGGTTAGAGTTAGTTTTAGGGGCAGCCTAGGGGTGGGTGTAGGGTGTCTGTGGGACTATACATAAACACAATAAACACTGACATTTAATAAGGTGTGCAAATAGTATTTGCCACTATTTACATTTACATTTATGCATTTGGCAGATGCTTTTATGCAAAGTGACTTACAGTGCATTCAGTGTATACATTTGATCAGTTTGTGTGTTCCCTGAGGTGCAAAAATCATCTAACACTAGTTGCTCTTATTGCAAATAGCATCTGCCTTATTTATTTGCTCTTCTTTATAACTGAGTGAAGCACAATTCAATGTATCCACAATCCCCTGCTGCAGGTCCCCCTGTGGGATCATGGCTGCCTGGAAAGATGCCTGGCTGTTTTCATTATGCTACTGTAATGTACTGTAGTGGCGACCACATTGTCTGTTTTTTGCATGCCTGCACTGTTGAATGGTTGCTGTGACAAGATTGCTCATGGCAACAGCACAGGTCTGTCTCCCTCATGGTTGAGAGAAAAACACGGCCATGCCACCCTCTGGGGAATGTTCACCCACATACATTTGTTGTACAGCCCTCGGTCTTTGGCTACCTCAGCGGAGGCCACCTGCTATTCTTTTTACTGCACTCTGATGAGAGGGCGGTCTCGTCCTTGTTCTTTCTGTCTCCTCCAGTGTACCGTATCCATTAGATTTACAATCTGTGTTGTGCAGAAAACCCTGAAATTCTGGCCTGGTTTTGCAGAGTTGAATCCTCAGAGTGGGATTGAAACTTCTTTGTAATTGTAAAAAATGTTCATAGTACTGGCATGCTTTGCGCAAATAATAATTTATGGTGTGAAATTTTTTTATTTATTTTTTTATTCTGTAACATCCATGTTAAGTCCATTTTTTTGCTGCTGTACCTGTAAGAGGTCTATGAAAGTGTCCTCTACACATGTGAAATGAGTAGCAACATTTACGTGCTACTCATCCCATACATTGATAACAGCCTCATTGCAAAGCCTGCATCACTATATGAAATGTTGACAGTGTTAATCTGAACAGTTTTTTTGTTTGTCATTTGAAAATGCCTTAAAACTTTGTTAATATTTCATCATTTCATAGTTATTGTTTTTAGAAAATTTTACTCGGACTAAAATTGCATATCATTTTAGTCAACAGCAATAACAAAAACTAGTTGACGGTAATGTGCAAAATGACAAAAACCATATCAAACTGTAACAGACCACTTATATATATATTCAGACATTTTGGAAAATGTATAAACTTCTTACAGTTATTTAAACACATATCAACATATTAAAGTTTATGTCCTGTAAACCTGAGCTCCGGAATTAAGAGCATTTAAGAAATACACTGAAATTTCAGCTACTTTTTAGTTACTCTGTTGTGAATTTCTCACGTTTAGTATTTTGTGTTACATGTTGTGCGCATTTAAGAAAATCACAATGCGAGTAACTTAGTTCAAGTTCACCTGTGCATTTGCTTCACTGTCTGTGCAGAAGTGAGTTTATGTTGTGTATATATCTTATTAATGTCACAGTTATATGATGTGCTTGAGTGAGGTAATTAACTCTTTAGTAGAGTTTACTGTACCAGGTGTTCAGCTAACGAAGCTCAAGCTGGAAATCCTCAACATACTATAACTGGATTATTTAAATAATTTTTTTCTACACTTAAAAACTGGAAAACACAGGTTGTCCGATTTATTAAATCATTTTATTTCTGATCTACGCAACAAAATGTTATTTTTCTTTTAATTTTGTATTCTTTGTTTTCGATTAATGTAGTTCTCTCAAATGGGCACTCTATTAGATTACATTTATGTAGGGTGAATATGAGCCAATCAAGTATGAGTGGAGATTTGTGCATAGACGGGTACACAAACATGTTGCATGTTGCTTTACTCATGGCACAATTACTTATCATTCAGCATGCTAATATATGCTATTGCTAGCTAAAAGTTAGCTAACGAGCATAACATTACAACATAAATCAGTAATGTGACACAAAAAGGTAAAACTGAGGAATTGTATCATTTTAGGGGCACGTATAAAATCACTTTGAGGCTACTTAATTGGTCATTTAAAAATAGTCATTCAAAAAAAAAATGTTGATGTAACTTAATTGATTCATGTGGAATCAATGCACATGATTAAATCAAGTAAATTCTATTTTTTTTCAGTATGTTTTTCTTTCTTACAATATATATATATATATATATATATATATATATATATATATATATATATATATATATATATATATATATATATATATATACAGGTGCATCTCAATAAATTAGAATGTCGTGGAAAAGTTCATTTATTTCAGTAATTCAACTCAAATTGTGAAACTCGTGTATTAAATAAATTCAGTGCACACAGACTGAAGTAGTTTAAGTCTTTGGTTCTTTTAATTGTGTTGATTTTGGCTCACATTTAACAAAAACCCACCAATTCACTATCTCAAAAAATTAGAATATGGTGACATGCCAATCAGCTAATCAACTCAAAACACTTCAAAATGGTCTCTCAGTTTGGTTCACTAGGCTACACAATCATGGGGAAGACTGCTGATCTGACAGTTGTCCAGAAGACAATCACTGACACCCTTCACAAGGAGGGTAAGCCACAAACATTCATTGCCAAAGAAGCTGGCTGTTCACAGAGTGCTGTATCCAAGCATGTTAACAGAAAGTTGAGTGGAAGGAAAAAGTGTGGAAGAAAAAGATGCACAACCAACCAAGAGAACCGCAGCCTTATGATTGTCAAGCAAAATCGATTCAAGAATTTGGGTGAACTTCACAAGGAATGGACTGAGGCTGGGGTCAAGGCATCAAGAGCCACCACACACAGACGTGTCAAGGAATTTGGCTACAGTTGTCGTATTCCTCTTGTTAAGCCACTCCTGAACCACAGACAACGTCAGAGGCGTCTTACCTGGGCTAAGGAGAAGAAGAACTGGACTGTTGCCCAGTGGGTCCAAAGTCCTCTTTTCAGATGAGAGCAAGTTTTGTATTTCATTTGGAAACCAAGGTCCTAGAGTCTGGAGGAAGGGTGGAGAAGCTCATAGCCCAAGTTGCTTGAAGTCCAGTGTTAAGTTTCCACAGTCTGTGATGATTTGGGGTGCAATGTCATCTGCTGGTGTTGGTCCATTGTGTTTTTTGAAAACCAAAGTCACTGCACCTGTTTACCAAGAAATTTTGGAGCACTTCATGCTTCCTTCTGCTGACCAGCTTTTCAAAGATGCTGATTTCATTTTCCAGCAGGATTTGGCACCTGCCCACACTGCCAAAAGCACCAAAAGTTGGTTAAATGACCATGGTGTTGGTGTGCTTGACTGGCCAGCAAACTCACCAGACCTGAACCCCATAGAGAATCTATGGGGTATTGTCAAGAGGAAAATGAGAAACAAGAGACCAAAAAATGCAGATGAGCTGAAGGCCACTGTTAAAGAAACCTGGGCTTCCATACCACCTCAGCAGTACCACAAACTGATCACCTCCATGCCACGCCGAATTGAGGCAGTAATTAAAGCAAAAGGAGCCCCTACCAAGTATTGAGTACATATACAGTAAATGAACATACTTTCCAGAAGGCCAACAATTCACTAAAAATGTTTTTTTTATTGGTCTTATGATGTATTCTAATTTTTTGAGAGAGTGAATTGGTGGGTTTTTGTTAAATGTGAGCCAAAATCATCACAATTAAAAGAACCAAAGACTTAAACTACTTCAGTCTGTGTGCATTGAATTTATTTAATACACAAGTTTCACAATTTGAGTTGAACTACTGAAATAAGTGAACTTTTCCACGACATTCTAATTTATTGAGATGCACCTGTATATATATATTATTATTTTTTTTTTTTTTTGCATCATATTTGCATCAACAGTATGTTTTAAAGGTGCTAACAGTAATATTTTTACTGTACTAAATCATAAAATGACCATAATGTCATTAGAGAATTAGGAAACATGTTAAGTTGAAATACTGGCATCTCCGATAACAATGCTACAGCCAGTATATTCTGGTTGGAAGTTTCCATTCCAGGCCGGAATTTCTGTTTTTGTTTTGGCCTGTGTGATTCCGCCCACTGCCCACTCACCAATTGCATTTCGACAAAGCCAGGTTGCCAGATTTGAATAAATTTGCAGGCAAACAACACTGCGTGCTACAGCCATGGAAGCCAGCAAACGAACTGGATCAGAGACAACAGATTCCACCTGACCTAAAAAGCCTCGCCATCCATCTAAAAACCACCATGACTAGAGGCGTAGTGAAACAAGGATAAATATTGGTGATACCTTTGGAAGATGCTGAGTTGGCTAATTTGCATGTCAACATTCTGGCAACCAGCATGAGCTTCGAGTCCGGGGCGGGGCAGACAACTCTCCAATATTTTGAATTTGAACTGCAATACCCATTTCAAACGCATGTTGTCAATCTTACATATAGCACCTTTAACTAAAACCATCTGATTATCGTCATTGTAGGAACAGTATGTGTGTTATGTATTAATTTAAATTCTCCACACTCTACATCATTATTATGTAAGGAAATTTATAATGGAATTAGTCGCGCAAGAAAGATAAATGACAAATAATTAGATTATTTGTCTGAATAAAATTCTCCACCATTAAAATCGTAATACAATGTCTCGTTGTATCTGCTCACAATTTCTATTGTGAGAAATTAGCTTCGATAAGTGAATTCATCATAATTCCCTTATTAGAGTAATATTATTCTCATGGACTATTGAAAATAATTTCACATATTTTAGGTATAGCTTTGAAGCAAAATCTTTTAAAATCAGTGACTAGATTCTTTTATCAAAATATACCACAGTCAAATTATCGTTGAATACAAACTTTATTGCTATTCTAAACATAAACTAATCTAACACATACAACTTGAAACAGGATGGTGAGTAAAGTGACAGAATGATCAATACAGAGAAAATGAACTTTATGGAGTCTGTTGACAATGCCTTAAGAACCATTTATCCTTCTTTGAGTCTATATCGATTTGCAATCGGATTACCTAAACTATTTAAATAATACACCAGCACTTTCAGCAAAAGTCTGGAGATGTACTTGCGTGTCGTTGCGTTTCCTTGCATTGCTTTTCCTTGCCTTGGACTCTGTTATGATTGTGGATAGTTATTGTCTCGATGGATGATGAGGTGGGCTTTGAAGTGAGGCCTTCCGCAAGGAGGACTCGAGACTCCATTACTTGTGTGTAACCCGTAGAGCAGAGAGTGAGAGGCTTCCTCTGGACTTCGGGTCCCGAGTTTCCTTGGACTCTACATAGCATGGAGGTTGCAAGCCACGAGGGCAAGAGTGCAGAGGAGCTGCAGAGGAAGTGAAGAGCAAGAGAGCCGAAGAAGAGAGGAGACCACCACCGAAGACTTCTTCCTTGGTAGGAAACATTTGAGCTGAAATTGGCCACACCCCAAAGGTGCCCTGAGCCAATCAGAAGTGGCTTTTCAGAGTCAAAAGGTCAACTGGTCTGTCCTATTCACAGCTGATTTACAATCCTTTGTGGGGAGGATTCTTACAAACTTCCCGCTCGTAATAGTGCATGTTTAATCATGAACTTTTATATCTTGGATACAACTGAATATATCAAAAATTAATTAACATAAACATTCTTGAAATGCAGAAAGACTTTCAACGATAGTAAACATGAGGTGTTTTATCCTGAATAGTTACCATTCTTAGTAAAAATGACAAGAATAACACAAGATTAAAGATTACAATCATCGATTTGTCAGTTACAAATCTTTACACATTTTAAAAGGTACATCAGACTATAACCATTAATTTGTCAGTTATAAAAGTAATCAGAGGTCAAAGTAATTTTCAGAATTATCTAGCAAGGCTAGGTATTGTGTACATTTTGGATCCAAATGCATTCTGTACATTTTAGAGGGTTAACTCAGCGAAGTACAGTGACTTTGTGTGAAATGTTCATGGATTCCTTTTTAGCTGCTGTTTGCAGAATAATGATCACGATGTCTCATGATCTGATGAGTCTAGTTTAAGTGTAGCAAACAGGTTTATATCGAAGGACAAAAACAGTGTGTTTTAAGCCTCTCCCAGGGTTTCCTGGGAGTGTGTTCTCTGTCTTTTATTGCCCGTAACCTCTGCCCTTATAGGGTCTCTTTGCAGAGAGGATCTTGATGGCAGTGTCAGGCGATAACCATTAAATGTGGGGGTATTTCCTCAGGAGCATGAAGTTCTCAAGTCATGTGCTATCTGGACAAGTCCCTTTTGTTAGTTTTATTGGCCAGATGTGAGCTTCAGCTAGACTTCTTGGCACCTAGTCAAGCAGAATCTTTTAATTTATGACGTTGAGGAATTCCAGGATTAAAAGGTTGGGTTTTCTAGATTCAAGTCATATTGCAGTAATTGTTCGCTTTTCTGCACCTAATATCCTACATCATGATGCGTCTTTTTCGTCTCACCAATATTATTGCCGACAAAATTAATAAAACCCTTTTGTCAATTAACATATTCAGTGGTAATTGCATTGATAATACTAACAGTTCACAACTATTTGCACTGTAATGTGCCACTCAAGCTTAAAAAATAAACTGCCACCCTTCCCTAATGTTGGGATTCCTCTGAAGGATCTGCAGAGTGGCAGGTGCTACACAGCCAGAAACAGCACGAGGTTTGGTGGACTGTCCCACATTTCACTCTTATCATTAGTTCTTCCTATCTATCCTACCTCACTGTGACTGGGCAAACCAGTTGAATAATAAATAGCCAATGTTCATGCCTAAATGTGGGCAGTTATTTGCTAATCTATCCATATTTTTACATCAAAAAGTCACCGATTTCGGAACGAGCCATTTTTGCAGCTTAGTTTCATGAAATTGCCTTTTTGGACTGCGGAGGAATTTAGAAATGGATTGCTTTAGGATTCTTAGTCATTGCTGTGGTGTTACAGTTGGTGTTTTTTTTTTTTTTTTTTTTTTTTTTTATAAGCATAACCTGCATGATACAGATCTTCATGCTAGTGTTCATGATGGACAGATTGAAGCATCCCTGCCACTGCTGACAGAGGGAATAGGGCAGAATATTCTGGGTCACAAACGTTCTTAATGAGTTTGCACCGGCATTCTGACAAGGTGTCTTTCCTCCCGTCGACAACTATGTTGTGCCATGTCTTTTGCCGGTGTTCTCACAGTGATGGGAAAGACATTCACATTGCTCACCCTGCCAGGTAGAGCGTCACCTTTCATGTTCTACCTGTCAGTCACATGTGTTCATTTGCCCTCTGTGTAGTCCAGGGTAGAGTCTGTATACAACCCGTATAAAGGCTGGCCGGTGGGAGAACTGAGGGTAATATAGTGCAACATTTGCAGTGTTTGTGTTTATATTTGACTGATTAAGTCAGCGTTAAAATTAGCATAATACTGCTACACGCATATAGCTTACATCCTAACTTTAAGAGCCTCATTCAGCAGAATAAAAGATGAATATCCATTTGAAAGCAACTCCTAAACTCTCCAAAACGATCTGGACTTTTCACCCAGTGTAATTACAGTCTAATGGGATTTTAAATCAGGACTGGGAAACTGCATCCATCAGCACTGCCCAGACAATTCCTCCGCTAAACAGCCACAAATAGCATTATGAGAGTAAAAAACAGAACAGAACGAGACGCAAACAACAGAAATTGTGATTTCCTCTCTTCCCTCTCAGCATTTTCTGTTTTCTTCTCTCTCTCTCTCTCTCTCTCTCTCTCTCTCTCTCTCTCTCTCTCTCTCTCTCTCTCTCTCTCAATTACAGTTTAGTGTGCATTACTGGTGTCACAAAACCAATGTTGCCATCAGCTGCTTTGTTATGCACACTGAGAAGTGGTGCAAAATAAGTGCAAATAGAGTAAGCAAATAATATTAATAATAAAAACAAAAAAATAACACTAGTACAAAATAAAATAGCACTGCAGTGTAAACTAATCTTTCTCTATCTCATAACAGTACTCTTTAAGTGCATGTTATATGCCCAAAAATCTTGCCTGGGTAGGCGGCTTACTAGGTTTTAAAATCCACACAGCGTTCTCATAATTAGCAGTGAGATTTAGTGCTACACATATATACTGTACACATTCATATTCCACTATTGGGCCGAACCGTTCTGAGCTCAGTGAGGAACAGTTCCAGTAGCATCTTCACTTGAGCATGGTCCAGTATGGTATGATTACAAACCGTTCCCGGCCCGGATATCTCAGCAGGGTTACCAAACTGTACTCGGAACTATTAACTTGCTCAGTCAGTCCAAGCTAATACTAATTTCCCAGCACCACAGTGAAAAAGCGCCTCTACTGTTCAACCTCTCACCAGAATCTCTCTGTCTTGGGTGAAGTTGTGACTTGAGTGACTGAATACAAGATCAAGTGTTCTTAGCTGGATGCTGCTCCTCAGACGTGACCTTATTAGACAGCCATTAATCTCACTGAGTTGATTTAATTATTAATAAAGATACACTCTACTTCCCTACACTTAACAGTTACTGTAATGTTTTTATATTTTATGCACAATGTCATATGCAGATGATTTCGTAAGTTAAACAGGACATTTTTGTTTTGATGCCTGGAGTGAAACAAGCTCCACGGCAGTAATAATTATAATCACTGTAACGCATTGCCTGAACTGGCTTATTGCTCTTATAAAACGCCAGCAAGAGCAATATGTTAAATAAACTCATGTTCAGTAAATACATTCATGTATAATATTAAAGGAATATTCTAGGTGCAATATAAGTTGAGCTCAATCAACAGCATTTGTTGCATACTGTTGATTAGCACACACAAAAAGTATTTCGATTCGTCCTTTCAAAAGTATAGGCACAAGACATAAACAATATGTGTGTTAACATGATTTTAGTGCGATAAAATCACTTACCTTTTCTTTGTAAATTTATAGCCAATTCAGGGCTCAATGCTAAGAATGAGTCTGAAGCTAAATATATATATATATATATATATATATATAATAATCACATTTACAATTTGCAAGATGTGATTTATGCCTTATGTAACCCCATTTAAGCGCTTTACAGATATACATTCATAAATACATCATATTAACCTCAGCTGTCCTGCCATTTACACATGTGTTTTTAAGCAAAGAGTTCTGTGGAGCTGATGATGGGTTTCTGGTCACCAGTTTAGTCATGATGTCAATCTTTGGGCCATGTGTAGTCTTTTCACAAGCAGGATGAAAGATTTAGTCGCTGAGTTAAAGATTTGATTATTTGCTGAATGTAAAACATTTGTATTCATGAGAGAAGACTTGTCACTAAATTGGTTGAGATGTGTAATATACAGTAGGTAGATATCTGGCCTAATCTGTGAATTAAGAGTGTGGATATAAACATGAAATCTGACATCCCAAACAAGATCAGCACTGACTGATGCACAAAGCACAGAAAGAAAAATACCTGTACATTTCAGAAATAAGAAATGTACAGGAGTGTTAAGAGGATGATATGAAGAAGACATCTTCACCTTGCAGCTGAACAGCTCTGATAATAATAGCCTAATAGCCATAGTGACTTTGCTTCTTTTCATAGCAAACACCATTATCATATATAGTATAATGTTAACACTTTGAAACATTACCTAATAAATATATACTTATATTTTGGATACTGAAGCTCATGATTTCCAGCCATATGTATAACCGGGGTTTAACAACATTTATAACATTTCATTCAGCTCTTCATCTCTAAAGGCAAATTAATGAGATAAAAGGCGCTTATTTACTGGGCGAACAATACTAGCGCTTTGTCCCTTTACGAGAGCGCATGCACGTTAAACAGTGTCAGCACTGCACAGAGAGAGAGATGGTGAGAGAGAAGCATGGAGAGAGATGGATTTACAGTCCCAACAGAAAGATACTTGTGCTGATTTCTTGTGTTCCAGTGTGTGGATTACTAATTTTCACCAACATGTTAAAATGAAAACAATGTGGGAATTTCGTGCACTGTGAACATGTGATGTGTGGGGATACTTAAAATGTTGCGCAAGATTTGCAGTCCCACTACGAAATTCATGAAGTGGGGGTTTATCCTGCTGTTTTCTACACATTGGTAATTGCTGCTGCTAAGACACTAAAAAAAGAGCGAGGACAGTTCTAGAGCACGCTCGGTGTCTGCATGCGCTTGCTCACATCTGAGTGCTCAGTTATAAGACTTTGTTCTCTCCGTGTTGTCTGTTTCCACTAAGATTATAAATGCAGCGCTGGCCAGAATCTCTCTGACACTGACCCCGGGCCATCGGGCAGTCCTTATTGTTGAGCCCTGCAATTTTACAGCTTCGTTGCTTTTACAATGTAACACTGTAAACCCTAAAAAGTTGTCACAGAAGAATTGATGCAGGTGCTTCTATAAAATTAGAAGCTTCACATTCCTGCTTTTAAACCCTCTAAAATTGGCCGCATTCACTTCCGTTGTAAGTGCCTCACTGGAACCTCGATTTTCTATTTTTGCTTTTTTTTTTTTTTTTTTTTTTTTTTTTTTGGACGGGACGAATCGTAATGATATTTTTTCGTAATCAACATTATGCCACAAATGTTGCTGATTGAGCTTAACTTATTTTATTGAACCCTGTATGCTGGTTGCCAAACATAAGTTTATGAACAATGCAACACTTGCTGCATTAATAAAGCTATAAGCCTCAAGTCGTGCTCTAAAAGCTCCTTTCTCATGGTAAAGTCATTGTAACGCATGGACTTGAGTGGCTTATTGCTTTTATAAAACTGCAGCAACAGCAATATGATGAAAGAACACATTTTTAATGAGCATTCCAATGGATAGTTAAATATAATCTGAAGAAACAATTTGTTCGCCAAGTAATATAGTTCATTCCCTAAGTTTAGGCTGTTTGTGGTTACTAGGCAACATAGGAACTTTGTGCTTTAATTCAGAATGTGATATGCCAGGTGTGCGTTTTTAGACCATTTTAAGCAAGTAAACAATAACAAGGAATTTGAACGCAAGTTTTCCTGCAGCACTTCTGGTATCATTAACAGATCATTTAAATAGGGCTCTGAGTTAACATATTATCCTCAAATAATGTCAAATGTTTACCTGAAGTGACTTATCTAGACGTGTTGTTGATGAGTGTCAAGAGAGGTGATGAAAATTTACCGGAATTTAGATGCTCACAATAATTTCTTCAGCAGGAATTATCGCTCCTTTTATAACAAAGTCTTTTTAGGCAAGTCAGGTCACTTGGCGGACATCTTTCTATGTAAAACAAGCAGCATTCAAGTGCAGCTCCTATCTACTTGAATAGGAAAAGACCAAAATCCCCAAAACGGTTGGTCAAGGTTACTATCAAAGAACATGTTTCAAATCAGCAGGAAAAACTGACAACACTGGTATCTTAAATTGTGCTTCTTTACCTCAGATTACTCTAAAAAAAACGATTTTACCCAACTTGTATAGCTAATGCACATGTGCGTTTTCGAGTTGATTGACAGATGATGTCTGTATCTAAATGGTGACTGGGTCGTTTACCTGCAAGGCGGGATTTGCTTTCCGCAACCGTTGACCGTTGGGTGTTCCAATTTCTTCCAATTATTTAAATAGAAGTGACCCATCTTTGCTAAATAGTTCCTGATTATAATTAATGAAGCAGTCTGTCTGCACGACCCACGGACAAGGTAGGGATTTCTTTTTTTTTTTTAATGATTAAAATACTTTTCTTGTCTCTTCTGGATAAAAGCATCTGCTGAATGACTATATCCAAAAGTAAATGACTCATGGAGCTTAGTAATCACAATGCATGAATGCGCCTCGCGCTGTTGTTTTGAATGAGGGTGCGTTCTAGTAATCATCCCCATGCCCTTCAAAGACTTTACCATTCACTGTGAGAGCTTTGAAAGTCTAAAAGTTGTGGGGCTCAAAAATAAGGGTTATTCGGAACTCACTTTTGAAGACATTTTATTGGAAATTCTGTTTGAAGCGATCTCACAGCATGACTATATGATTGTTCTTCCTTCAAAGTGCCCTTCGGAGGGTGATTTATCCTGTTTGGAAAGCACAACTAGCAGGAAATGTTCAAGGAACAAAAAACGTCACTTCCTTTAAACCTTCTTGATGTTGTAACCTCCTAGTCAGGCTTGGGACGTCACTCATCCAATCAGAAATCAGAGTCAGAACTTTCATTTTTATTATATAGAAATTATCTGATGTGCAGTCACAGGTATCATGTATCGGCTATTTTACCATGTCTTCGGACATGGCACATCCAGTCAAATTTAAGAGTCAGAAGTATTCTTTTTGCAATGTTAGCTGGTATGCTGGAGCCGTGAAATGGAAAACTGGCAGTGCTGTTGTAGTTCTTGATTTATGGTGTTCAGGATAGTATTGTTAGTATTCTGGATGGCTCAGAGATGTCAAGTTACCAGAACTGGTGGAAATTTGGGTTATGAGTGCATTCTGTCTCAGCTGTACTTGTTCTTTCCCATCTTTCGTGTGTGTGTGTGTGTGTGCTGTAGCCTCTGGAGTTTGAGTCTTTCACCAAAACACAGTTGTCCTACCTCAAACCAGTACTTTTATGAGTAAGGTATTTGATGGGAGCAGAGCTAGAGAGTGGACGTTTGAAAGAGAGGAATTCAGTGAGATTGAGCAATTGTGAGAGACAGATGAACATGAGTGCATTTGTGTTCATACCAACAATTTCTCAAGACATTCTGGTTAAATTTGTGTGCAGGCATCCCTTACCTCTAATGAAGAAAGCTTTCTGAACAGAATGAGTAAGTATCAGTAATGGTTTGAAAGGCTCTGCATGTCTTTATTGGACTGATCGCTGAAAAGAGGGAGATTGTTCCTTCCAGTGACGATCTCTTTGATGTCTGATAACAAAATGATAGATGTATCATATTAGGATGGATGAGACGTTCTCATTGACAAAACCGATGCTTTTTGGCTGAGATTTGCTCTCGCAAAATGCTTCGATCTCTCCGGGAGGTTTGAAATATGTCTATTTACATCAGGTTTTTCTTTTTTGTTAACCAGTCTGTCACGATCTGCTTAATACCAACAGGATGATTTTGCTTTGTTCTTTTTTTTTTTTCATTTTTTTTTTTTTTTTTTTACTACTTGCATATGGACTTTTTTCATCCTGAGTGACCAGTAAGAAGACTCTCATTGTGTTTCACTCGACTGTTATTCTAATAAAAGCACACAAGCCAAATGTAATAAAACCCACTATGAGCTGCAGTGGCTTCATTTGGCTTCGGTTCCAAACAGGCTTTGTGAGCTTCTGCAATCTCCATCATCCCTTCCAATTCTGCTGAATCTACAGAAATTAAAGATACAATTATTTGCTTTGTCAATGATCTAATTCGGTTACAATTCTTTACCTACTGATTATGATGCATCATGAAATCTGAAAAATTAAATGAATTACAATGTTAAATATTTAGGTTTTTTATTGTTGTAAGTTATTAAAGATTATTCTGTTTAATGGAGTTTTGTGTGTGTGTGTGTGTATATATATATATATAATATGGTGCTGAGATGATGGTTGTTGTTTTCTTTTTGTCAGTCTTTTTTGTATATGTTTTCCTAAAAACTGTATGCTTGAAGTCCTGAGAAATAATTTACAACACTGAATACTGTCCTAATTATTTATAAATAATTAGAGCCATTATCTCAACATCCCCTGAACGCCAGTCCACGTTTTGACTAACTATTGGAGCACCTAGCCGCGCATCTCATGGTAATGCTTTTGGTTTATTATAAGCTGCCACCGAGCAATTTAAAATTAACAGTTGTTAGTACCTTTTAACGTTACATTGATAGGCTATACTCTTGCTGCAGAAATGTAATCGGCTATGTTCTTGTGTGCTGTGTAGTTTGGGCTTTTGAACCTAAAATGTGGATATGTTCTTGTCCGCTGTGTGCAAAGGGACCTGGTAGTATACAGCTGACTGATATCGTAGCGTGTTTAAAGATTATGTGCGAGTGTTATGTATGCACTGATAATATAATGCACTAAGTTCGATTGTGCTTTAGTGTTGGATGATAATGGGAAAGCCGCCCTTTCAGGAATTCGGTGTGTGTGCACATGCATGGTGCATCGGGGTGTGTGAGAGAGAAGTGAGGGAAAGATTTTGAGAGAATTGCTCGTTAACTTCGTGTTGCCTCTTACCTGTTGTACGGCCAAGAATAAATCTCAGAAAAGTAGAACGACTGCTCTCGTTCATTAACAGTGATTGTTACAATAATAGGCTATGTTATATTACAAGGTGATGTTATGCATGGAATCCGCATTCCCCCTTAAATATCACCCCCTCCCTCCTCTGCTGCTGTCCGTCAACCCATAAGAAAAGTTTACTCATGTGCTTGAAGCCAAAAACCGGGGCGGGAGAGATGATAATCGCACAGGTTTTGGTAATATGGTATATATATATATATACATACATACATACATACATTCTCTGACAAACCATAAGTAAAATCGCAACCCTGTATCAACATTAGTATTGTGTTGTTTAAAAATGAATATGAACTTGTCTTTGCATTATTCGAGGTCTTTTGTCATTTTCTGCAAAAAAATGCTCTAAATGACAATATATTTATTTGGGAGAAATATTGTCAGTACTTTGTAGAATAAAACAAAAATTTGAATTTTACTCAAACACATACTTATAAATAATAAATCCAGAGAAACTGATAATTTTGCAGTGGTTGTATATGTATGTATATATTGAATTATGTATATATATGTATGTATATAATGTGGAGGTCGCTTCAACACATTTGTGCTGAAGCTTGTAGATAGATTTATATATAAAGGTCAAAGCGGCGATGAATGTGTTGAAGCTTTGACTCTCTTTTGAAAGTGGCAACAAGCCCCCAAAAAGTAAAATGCTAAAAAGAGGACTCAGAACACACACACTAGCTCAAGCTGTTTTCTTTCACTCTGCCAATTTAAAACAGAGGCAAGAATTCAGTACTCGTGGGTACTCAAATTAGCAAAGCGGAAAGATCTAAATCAGCTTTTGAACTTTGACAGTGTGCATACGCTCTTCATCTTATTCTCTCTTAGTCTCTTCATCTTTCTCTTAAAAGGGTGATGTCATGAGGAATCAAATTTTCCTTGATATTTTTACATATAAGAGGTCATTCTACTATAAAAACATACTGTAAATTCCAGAACTCAAAGCTTAATCCCCAATGCAATAAAAGCGTTTATTGAAACCAAACTACCAAAATGCCCCATTCTCTACTTCCGCGACTTGACTATGTCACTTGGGGTATTCATTCATTCAAGGCCGCCTATACAGCAACAACATCAACGCCTATTTTAAAATCATCGTCCACTGGTTCTCACTCGGCTCGTAAACAGAGACCGAGAGAAGGGCAAAAGGCCTACTGTCTGTGGCCTAACTACTCCTGAGCACGAAAGGGGACCCATCTGGACTATTCTGAATTATTTTTGTATAGAAACATGTACTACACAGACATCTTTGACTGTTGTCATCTCTCTGGCACACTTTTAAAAGACGTGGTGTCAACTTTCAACTCTGAAGAGAACATGCGTTTCATCAGCAACTGTGGCTCCTGTTGTTTTGTTGCTTAAACTGCTCAAAAAACTGTGCTTTCGCCAATCAGCACTATTGTTAATTGTTTGTGTATGTAAACACGCACTAGATGGATGTCTTTGACTGTTTTTATTTGTTTCCGGCGATGTGCACCTCAGTGCAGGATGATAAACTGGATGTGAGCGTCTTGTGAAGAAGTCATAAAACAAGTCTGTGCCAAGGAATTGTCACTGAAGGATATGGGGCAGTCAAAAACAAAATTGGACCCGATCATTGTTTCAAATGTCATGATTGTTTATGATGCTGACATGCTGTCTATACCGGGCGCTTCCGTTGATGTGACGCAACAGCTTGAGGCTGTCTACACCAGGCACGTCCGTTAACGTGACGGCTTGAGGTTGTCTACACCGGGTGCGTCTGTTAATGTGACGCAACGGCTTGAGGCTGTCTACACTAGGCGCGTCCGTTAACGCATCGGCTTGAGGCTGTCTACACCAGGCATGTCCGTTGACGTGACGCAGCGGCTTGAGGCCGTCTACACCGGGCGCATCCGCTGACGTGACACAACGGCTTGGGGCCGTCTACACTGGGCACGTCCGTTGACGTGACGCAACGGCTTGAGGCCGTCTACCCCTGGCGCGTCCGTTGACACGATGCAACGGCTTGAGGCTGTCTACACCTGGCGCATCCGTTAACGTGATGCAACGGCTTGAGGCTGTCTACACCAGGCGCATCCGTTGACGTGACGCAATGGCTTGAGGCCGTCTACACCGGCGCGTCCGTTGACGTGACGCAATGGCTTGAGGCCGTCTACACCGGGTGCATCCGTTGACGTGACGCAACGGCTTGAGGCCGTCTACCCCTGGCGCGTCCGTTGACACGATGCAACGGCTTGAGGCCATCTACACCAGGCACGTCTGTTGACACGATGCAACGGCTTGAGGCTGTCTACACCTGGCGCATCCGTTAACGTGACGCAACGGCTTGAGGCTGTCTACACCGGGTGCATCCATTGACGTGACGCATCGGCTTGAGGCTGTCTACATCGGGCGCGTTGACACAAACTTTCTGAAATGTTTCTTTGTGTTTTTGGCAGTAGTAGCACCAGCGCAAATGGAACGGGACATCTGTTTGTTTATTGTTGGTGTGACGCGCCACAATGGACGCTTCCATGGTAGACAGCATCATTGATTTTAGCGTCCGGTGTAGACCGGGTGTGAGTGTTAACAGTTGTGCTTGAGATGAATAGTGTAATATTTTCAGATGCAATGTGTTGAATGTGCTTTGTGTAAGCCGTGAAATGTACATTTCTAATGTTTTGGTGCTTGTTTATTCTCTCCCGATTGCTTTTCAAAAATCATCATAACAGAGGGCATTTACATTGAAGTTTAAAGGAGGAGCTGAGGCAAAAATTGTGCTTTTCAGAAAGATGGTCAGAGACAGGGAGGAAAATTATCATATATTACAAAATTATGACTGTTATCAGTTTATTATCAGTGGACCTCAGTGAAGATAATAAAACTATAAAAAAGAGCATTTCATGACCCCTTTAAAATGTGATTTCATGGGTATTCTGTGTGTCCCTGTTCTGGCTGAGACTTCTGGTGTGTGTGTGTCCTTCTTATTGACAGGCCTGACAGCCAGCAGTCTCTCTTCCCCCTTGACTACCTCGCTTTACAGACAGACAAAAGACCTCTGGGGCGTCGTTCTAAATACCCTTCTTGGAGGAGAAGGAGAATGAGGGAGGCAGGCACAGACAGAGGGAGGATGGGGAGAGAGGGATGTGTCGCTGTCAGGCTTCTCATTTTGAGTGCTCCTGGTCTATTCTGAGCATGTTTTAGCATAGTAAACCTACTGTATACTGCATGCTGGATCTACAGATGATTCTGGTGTTAGTTTGCCTGACTTACAGCATGTGGCTGAAGTTGATTAAAGACATTCATCAAAGACATCCCTTGTAGTCAGTGTATGATTTGGGAGAAACAGAGCTTCACTGATACTTTTGATATCTGACATAGTCTGGTCCTCTTTGCAATTTATTCTGGTCAAGAACCACCCACTTATCTGACCAACATGCAAGGCAAGGCAGTTGAGGGGCAACCTACTACCTCAAACAAAACTTTTGTATAGGGCTATTACTATTGTGAAATTTGGCTCACAATTAATTATCATTCAGGTAATAGAGATCAATGATTGTAGTGTCTATTCTAGAGCTTTTCATGATTTAGATGATTAATTGTCATACAAATTGTCATACTTCTTAAGGGGAATGTGTGCTTCACACCTACCCACCTACACACACACACCTTAAGAAGTAATTTATTTATATTTAACTTGGAATCAAATAGTAAAATAGGAATTTATGATTTTCGTTAAGGCTTTAAATGAATATACAGGGTTAAGCTTATTTGACAGCATTTGTGGCATAATGTGCAATACCACAAAAATTAATTTCAAATTTTTTGTGGTAATCAACATTATGCCACAAATGCTGTTAATTGAGCTTTACTTGTATTGAACCCGGAATATTCCTTTAAAAACTTGGAAAATATTGCATAGGAGTAAAATGACATGAAAATAATAATTAATTTTTAAAATGACAAAATGTCTCTCTTTTCAGTCAACTTTACGTTTGCACTGTTTTTTTCTGGAACTCGGCCACCAATATTATACTATATTATAAAAATACATATCAGGGCTTACACATATTGCACATCCAACATACTGTATTACATCCAATAATATTAAACTGTTCATCTCAAGCACAACTGGGCAAAATAGGCATTGATGTTGTTGCTGTAGGAGGCAGTCATGAATTAATGAGTACCCTTTGTGACATCACAATATCACGGAAGTAGAGGATGGGACGTTTTGGCAGCTTGGTTTAAATAAATGCTTTTATTGCATTGGGGATTAAGTTTTGAGTTCTTGAATTTACAGTATGTTTTTATAGTAAAAGACCTCATATGTCAAAATATCAAGGAAAATTTGATTCCTCATGACCCCTTTAAAATTGTGTGCATAAACCCGCAATGACCAAGAACATTTTCCATTATGCAAACATTACAAGTGAAACCGGAACACTTTGCGTTTATCAAAAACCTTTCTTATGTTTCTGCACATCAGAGTGCTTTAGAAGCTGCTGTGAGTGCGGTCCACAGTGCGGGTCAGTGAGACGGTCGGAGTTCATTTGGAGTGCTTGCATAATGCAATAATACTGGAAAATGGGACACAAAAATACGCCATTCATGGCATTTCTATATTTGTTTAATTTCCTTTTTTGGACTGTAAAACTTGATTGAAATTTAAAGCACAATAATCGCAGTTACATCAAATAAGTATGATTTGATCAAATAATTCAGGCCTACTTTTGAATATCTTTCAAAGATACAATGAAGCTGGCAAATCCGATGATTAGTTCTTTCTCAGAAGCACTCAATGTAATGGCCTGGTACCTTGTAAATAGGACATTGTTTCTTGGAAGAAATCTGCACTTCGACAACTGGAAACTGTGAAGAAACTGCCAATCAGATTAGAAGTGGTGATTTCAAGCTATATATTTTGTGCATCAGAGTCTGTTTTTCACTGTGAGCACACTGCATGAGCCGGTTCCCACTGACAGACAAGAGACAGCTATCGGAGAGTGAAGAATAAGCCTATTCTATCACATTACTGTAAGCTCGCTCTCTCTCTGTCTCTCTCTCTCTCTCTCTCTATGTGCTTGACAGAGGCAGACCTAACAGCAAAGGATTCACACACAGTGGTGACAGACAGAAACCCAAATCTCAGGCTAAACCTCATGGGGAGGCTTGTCATGGCTCATTATTGCGCTTATGCTCCAACCCGAGCTGTATGGTGTTTACGAGTGCGCCACAGTCAGGAGAGATGGAAAGGAGAGGGAAAGCTTAACCCCAAATTTTTATTCTTACTAAGTGTTTCGCTCAGTGAAAGATGTTGCTGTATGTTAGCACCACAGACACAGAGGAAATAAACATTCACTGATGAATTGTTGCATTTCTTTCCTAGTACAAGTCCTAGTCCTATTAGTAAGGTGACGGGATCTCAATTCGATCATGTCTAGTCTGACAAATGTGTGTGGGGGGGGGGTTAGGCAATTTAAGAATAATTGTCCTGGTGCCTATGGCTATGTTCACACCACAGCTGAAAGTGTCCCGAATCTGATTTTCTCATTCAACTTTTTGTAAGGTTGGTCACATGACATTTTAAATGTAGCCCATATCAGACACTGTTCTGAACAGCCGACACTCCTTAAGTGACCTGCAAATAACAGACCCTGGCATTTTCATCATTATACTGTCAAATTAATTACATGAAAGTTATAATTAGCCATTGTATTTATATTATATATGGTTTAACAATATATCAGCAAATGATGAAAGAATGTATGGCTAAAGAAGTATTTTTTTTTTTTATTCATTTGCAGTCATATGATAGATTTTAATTGTCATCAAACTTTAATGATGTAGTATTTACAAGGAAAACACCATAAAATTTAAGGGGAGCAGAGAAAAAAAAAAAGGCATTTCATACTGTATATGTAAGCTAAGAATATTTTGGCTGTTTATAATTAAATTCCACCATTCCACTAAAAAAATACGGTCTTTTCTCATCACTTGCTGATATACAGTATTATAGATAGACATCGTGTCCTATCCATGTTTAAAATAAAAATAATGGCTAATTACAAATGAAGTTAGTTATAAATGAATATACACTCTCAGAAAGAGGTACCGTTTAAGGTCACTGGGGCGGTACCCTTGTTTTGAGTACTATTTGTATCCTTAAAGAGGCAAAAAGGTCCATTTATACAGAACATGCAAATGTAATTTTACGGGTGCACAATAGACCCTTAGGGTCACTATCCTCTCTAAGCTGCACACGTGCCTGGCTGCGCACTTCTGATACTGCTTTCGTGCAGACGAAAAAAAACAAAACATTTGCACAGATGGCGGACTCAAGTGTGTGGGAACACCTAGAGATTTTCCTGAATCAAAGATAAATGCATACTCAGTGTTTCAACTGGAGTCCAAATGAATGTTATTTTTTTCCAGTATGGAACTGAGTGAAATCTTCTGTGTAAACAAGGTGGAAATGCACACTGAGTCGTGAAACAACACATACCCCATTTACTGCGTGGCGCGAGCGTCCCGCTAGTGATTAACAGAAACAGCTGCTTATGTCTTACGTGAATGAAAACAGGTGCAACAAATCAGGTATCTGTAAAAATATCAGATCTGTGCATAAGACATTGCAGTGTAAATGACTAATGCAGCTTAATATACTGTATCTGCCGCTGTCTATTATGTTGTTAATATTAATCAAACAAGAATACTGAAAAGAAAGCCACTAACTTCTCTTTTATTATTTGTTATTATTAGCCTACTCTTACTTTACTTTATACTTAGACTGCTTATTTTTTTATTATTTTGACTGTTTACCTGAATAGTCAAAAAAAAATAAAAATAAAATGAATAAAAAATAATAATAATAATAATAAAATAAAAACATGAAGCAGTGTTTAATTAATTGAGAAATACCGAGGCAACGTATTATTATTTTTTTTATTTAATGTTTATATTTACATTAATATTTATTTATTTTTTAAATAAAGGTGTGTATAATAGCATAATAGCATATTGTCCATTTTTACTGTCATGTTTTGGGATATATATATATATATATATATATATATATATATATATATATACATACACACACACACACACACACACACACAGTATGTACTGTATATAATATTCTGCCCAGGTGGCCGTTGGTGAGGGAACATTGCTTAGGGTACAATTGCATACCCAAAATTACTTCTAAATTTTAACTAGAGGTACAGAAAAAGTCCCCTTGAGGGTGCCACCCCAGTGACGGCCATTGTACCTTAAACTGTACTTTTTTTCTAAAGTTGTACATACTATAAACATGCCAGGGTTTATTACACACATGCTCAGGGAGTTTTACTCATGTGGGTCAGTTTAGGAGTGTCAGCTGCTTTAAGCATTATCAGATATGGGCTTCTTTTAAAATGTCATTTTAAAAATCAGATTTGGGCCACATTCATCTGCGGTGTAGCTTATGTGTGCCCAAACTCTGAACCAGATTGTCCAGCAGTAGCTGTGCCGTTCATACTTTGGTGGGCTCAGGGATTCTCCTTTGCAAATCTCTGATTGTTCAGACACTTGAGCAGGACACATTGTGACACATTTTCCTCTTCAATTCTTCTCAGTCTAACTTCTAGTTTCTTGCAGCTTTAAGGCCTTCATACATTCTGTTCTAGAACTCCTCTGTGTTTGTCTCTCTGTTATAGTTGTGCATGAAACAACACCCTCTAAACCTGTTCAGTCCAGACAAACACAACACATCTGCAGCTTTACTGCCTTTTTCTTCCTCTCTATCTACCTTTCCATCTCTTGTTATAATAGTTTTGTTATATTAAAACATAGCTGGGGGTTCAATCAGTATTCCACCTCAGATAGGATTTTAATTAGACATGGCAGGCATTCATCTAAACCCTCTGTAATGACCATGCAAACTTAATTACATTAATAATCACGAGGCGCACTCTGATGTCAGTCCCCCGTGAGTTGCGATTGTCCACTCCAAAATGCATCTCCTGATGAAGGTGCTGAGGCCAGCTGACCTCCACAAACATTCAGATTAATTAACTCTTCTATTTCCACTGTTCTCCTCTTCTCAAACTTTCAGACTTTTTTAGATGTTTGGAGATAGGAGTCTTTCCTCACTAGTATACTCACTGAAGTATGTGTGTGTGTGTGTGTGTGTGTGTGTATCGCCTTCTCTGCTCCTGTGCAAATTCCATCACTAAGATTGAGAAACTGTGTGTTGGGGGTTAGGGGTCGGATAGTGGAGGTTTGCTGAGTAAACAAGTGTGGAGTCTGCAACAGGCACTTGACACCTCGGTTTTATGTAAATCTTAAAATCAGTTCTCAGCTCAGCACCTCATAAGAACTCAGCAAATCTTTTACACTTATAAAACACAACGTTATCATATTTACACAGTTTCTCTAACACTGCAACATGCCATTACACTGTAACACATGCATCGAGACACAGCACATAAATTGATTTAAACACTTTCACAGAAACACATATATTCTATTAAACTGTAATGTTACAAAAATTGACACCCAAACTACTCGATCGAAATAACAGTCGTGTAGTTAGTCACTGATAAACGTTTGCATACCTTAATGAAATCATAACACGCACTGTGATAATACTATGCAAAAAGGTTATATTCATTAATTATAGATAACTACATCAGTTGACACAAACTAACAATTAGCAAAACTTTAACAGCATTTATTAATCTTGGTTAATGTAAATTTCAAGATAGCTAACACATAACATTTAAAGTTGTATATGTTAAAGTGGTCATGACATGAGGAATCAAATTTTCCTTGATCTCTTGACATGGCTCATTGTACTATATATTAAAAACAAAAAAACTGTTTCCATACTAAGTTTCAGAACTCAGTGTATTTCAAAAGAGCATTTGTTGTAACCAAGCAGCCAAAACGACTCGTTCTCTACTTCCTGCACATTGTGATGTCACACTTTGGTAGACATTTGCATCTGACAGACTCCACAACAACACATCAGTGCCTACCTTTCCTTATCACCTCCGTAGCCCCGCCCAGTATTGGAAAACAGTGAGATGGCAAGGAGTGAGCAGGTCAGTCAAGAGCAGAGAGCCAATCATAACAGCGGGTGTTTACTGTCAATTCTTAAAGAAGCAGCACCAAAACTGAGCTTTTTCTCACAGAGGGTCAGAATGAGGGTGGAAAATGATCGCTGTTTACATGCGTATATATGACTGTTTGAGTTGTTGTTGTTGTTGTTTTGTGCAAAAAACTTTACTGATATTATAAGTGAACCTCAAGGAATATATTAAAATAATAAAAAGGCATGCCATGACCCCTTTAACATTAATTAATGCATTAAGAACTAACATGAATGATCAACTGCATTTTCATAAATTAACCCTCAGGTAACGTTCGGTCATTTTTGACCAAAATCAGTTTGGGTTCTTCAATAAATCTGGTTTCCTTTATCTTATGGTATGAGACTTGGTGACCATTTGATATCTTAACACACACAAATAAACTGGAGTGAATCAGTCACTCTAAGACAGGGATCGGCAACCTTTTTGACATGGAATGCCATTTACTTTTTTTTTTTTTTTTTTTTTTTTTCCCGTCAACGGCTGTTCTGACGCCAAACTTTTTGTTTAGCCTCCCATTCAGCTCATGAAAACACACTGTGTGATCATGAGGAAGGATTACATCAAGATGTAGATTGGAATGCAGGTGCGGAATTTACATAAATAAAATTGTCTTTCTCTCTCGCCGTTGCTGTCAAGCCAGTGATTACCCCGCCGCATGCCAATGCTGGCACGCGTACCATAGGTTGCCGACCCCTGGTCTAAGTGGTAGAAAAAAAAAATTACACTTGTACTGTTCCTGATCAAAAGTGACTGTCATAGGTTAGACAACAAAAT
Organism: Myxocyprinus asiaticus; assembly: GCF_019703515.2. Classification (NCBI taxonomy): domain Eukaryota; kingdom Metazoa; phylum Chordata; class Actinopteri; order Cypriniformes; family Catostomidae; genus Myxocyprinus; species Myxocyprinus asiaticus. Next base: position 2,186,594 of record NC_059380.1, on the reverse strand, counting down.
CTGAGATTTTTTTATTTTTTATTTATTTATTATATAAAATCTAAAAAAAAAACAGCTACAATGCATAAAACATACACAGACATGAAGGGGTGAGACTACCAAACATCAAGAGTGCAAAACACACACAATTAATTTAATGAAAATAACAAAAATTATACAACTTTTTTTCCTACCAATATCTAAAATCTCAGTTTCAGCCAATACCGATCCCGATCCCGATCCGATGTTGTTTTTTGCATAATGAGTTTAGAATATCTTTACATTATTGCATGGAACTAATTGGGAGTACTCTTTAATATGTAAAGAAACACAAACCTCTGACTACACATTATTTCAATATAAATGTATAACTTATTAAGAAACACTTTATTATTAACTAGTATACTGGATAATGTAGCAGCAAAATTAACAGTAATTCCAGTATAAGTGTTCAGAAGAAAAGAGGGCGATATTATTATTATTATTATTATTATTATTATTATTATTATTATTTACTTTTAGAATGTTAAATACAACAGTAATTTCTCAACCGTGCCCTCTGGCTTTTATTTTGACTTTGTGAAATCTTCAGGAAGTCCTGTATGTGTCTATTTGTAGGCAAGTTCACAGTAGTTTAATTCGCTTATTCAAATTCTGGTAAAATGCTCCTCTGGTGCCGTTCTAAACGCATATTATAAATGAACCGAACTATTGAGCATCTACATCTGAGATGTTGTTCGTGAGTAGCGCTCAAATATTGCACACGCGAATGTGTGTGTCAACAGAGCCGCGGCATTCACTAACACGCTGGTGCTGTGCGTGCATTTTATATATTTACTTATTAAACACAGCCTTTTGCATGAGTCATATGAACTACATTTATGGTGTTTTTATGGTTCTTTTATGTCATTTTTTTTAAGGTTGACAGTAACGAACATGACTAACACATAGTATCGGATTTGGATCGGGCTCGTCAGACCTATATCCGATCCGTCTAAAAATGTCAGTATTGGAGCCGATACTGATCCAGGTATCAGATCCATGCCATCCCTAGTTATTACTTGTTATTCTACTCATTTCAGGTTATTTTTGGAAGCAGTCTGCACCCAATGTGCACGCACACACCCGTACACATACACACTTAGATACACTGATGCTAAGTTTGCCACTGAAAATGTTTATTCTTCAGTTTAAATTATCACTGCACATTCATGTTAATTTTCTTGACATATTGAATTACTTTGAGTTATTGAATTTTTAAGTTTAATATTTGAAATAAATAAGAGATGCTTTCTCTATATATGTCCTCTGTTTGTAACACCATGTTCAGGGTTGACTGTAATAATAATGTGGCATTATTGCAAAAACAAAAAAAACCTCAAACAAAATACTAAACTTTGACAAGTCTTTGATCATGTTTAAATGTATACCTAAATGCAGAACTTGACAAAATCTAGAAATCATCTTCTCTTCAACCAGGGATGAATAAGTAGCTCTGTGCAGCCATCTAGTGTTTATACTTGTAATTTCATCTGTTTTTTATTTTTTATTTATTTATTTTTTTTAATGGAGAGCACAGTTTGATTCTTAGGACTTAAAGCGTTCCCATGTATGAGGATTGGTTCAATATTTAAATAGGGGCAAATATCAAAAGGGGCAGTGGTGGCTTAGCAGTTAAGGTTCTGGGTTACTGATCAGAAGGTTGGGGGTTCAAGCCCAAGCACTGCCAAGATGTCACTGTTGGGCTCTTGAACAAGGCCCTTGACCCTATCTGCTCCAGGGGTGCTGTATCATGGCTTACCCTACACTCTGACTGGGATATGTAAAAAAATATTATAAATATTTCACTGTATATGTGCAAATGTATAATGTGTGATAAATAAATATAATTATTATAATATTTGAGAAAATATTCATAGAGTCAATTTTCAAGGTCTAAGTACCCCAAAACCCACCCAAAATGCACAGCTTTAGTGCTTTTACATGACTGAAGTTAAAGTTGTTACATTTTTCATAACAATTACAAAGAAATACACGTTTATTGTTTCCGGTCACTTTTGACCGGCAACAGTTGTAACATGATTTCATGATGAACAGTGCATAAGAGTTAACAGTAAGCAAAATTAATAAATGCTATATTAATATATTGTTAGTTAGTTCAGGATACCTTTTTGTTTTACTAATGCCAAAATATAAAACCTTACTGTAAAGTGTTACCCACACACATGCATTAATATGCAAAGTAAAACAATACAGCATTTATGTTTATCTTCTTACAACAGTGGAAAAAAGTTTGTTTGAAGGGATCTGATGTTAAAATCCGTCTTGGGCGATCTGATCACATATGGTCACCCAAGGAAGATTGCTGTTTACACCTGATATATAACATGCATTTCCTGTGAGCAACTGTATTCGATGGGGTGCAATCTGTTGCGGCGTATGTACAGTGCATACATCACTTACTACATCAGTATGTTACTGCACTATGATTAAGCTGTTGTTACATTTTAATCTCACCATAAGCGTACCATTTTGAGTAGAATGCCCATAGCACACCACATTGCCTTATTTGTAAGTCGCTTTGAATAAAAGTATCTGCTGAACGACTTAATGTGATGTTAATACCAGGTGTAAACTGGGTCTAACACAGAAACACACTCTCTTCCTCCAACACTTAACCATTCTGCCAACAGTTACAAAGAATCAAACAAAATTCCCTGTAATGTTAACATGTGAACTTACACAAAGGAAGTTGCACTAGTTGCAAACACAGTAACTCACTCTTATGCTAAACACTAGTGTGGTTATCCTGAAGACATTTCTCTTCTTGATTCAGAGTAAAAATTTGGAAAACGATTGCAGCTCTTTCGGCAGATTTGTTTACTTGCTAGTGCTGTCTTTCATTCGTGCAGTTCTTTGGGAATAAGTTAGTGGGGCTGTAATTGCAGGATGAGCTCTGCAGGAGGCTGCGAAGCTCGCTGTGATGTCTGCCTTATTCTTTTGTCTCTCCAGATCCCACGTTGAGAAGAGGAAGGAAAACAGGCCTGCTGCTCTAGCACAAATTGTGTACAAAGCTTTATCTGGACTTTAGGATCTCCGCTGTCTGAATGTAAAACTATTAAACAGTTGTGTGGGTTCATTTTGTCATTTTACACCGTGCTATTGACTAGTGTTGGCTGTGCATCAACCACCAGTGTGTTTTTATTTTCCTACTCCATTTCCTCCATTCATTTGGTAATGGATTAGGGTATTTTAAAATCCTATATACATGCCAAAGTAGATATATCACATCGAGAGCCATTGTATAAATGAAGGCCTGATCATTGGATCTACACTTTGTTCAGTCAATAGTCTTTCAGGGCCACCAGGCGAGTTTCCAAATGACTGTACCTGGATACACCCAATATACACTGGTACAATTCAATTACTTCTGTTTCCCTGTTCTATGAGGTCAAGGGAAGTGTTCACTCTCTCAATTGATTCAAATCAATAATTTCAATCTAATCTGCAACCTGTCCTTAAACCACTGTACTATGTCTTTATGGATTGCTGGGCTGCCAGATACAAGCTTCTTTGTGTGTCCAGTACATCATTAGACTACAGAGGACTTTTAAATATTTCTGTTCATACATTCGGGTTGTCTTTTAGAGAGTTTCCGTGAAGCTCCAGGGATGAAAATCTCCTTTGTCATCCAGGGCTGTTTTTCTACCAGGGTTGATTAATCATCGATTCAGCTTAATTTTAATCACGAAAAGCTTGTCTGAAAGGTCACTTGCACTGATCTAAGGTCGCTGACATGTGAACATGCTTCTCTTTGATGAAGCTTTCTCTGATTATTGGAAGAGGAGCATTTGTTCTACTTCTCATTTACAGTCGATATGGATGCAAATTCACTCAGTATGTGAGAACGTTTGATAAATCCATGTAAGTTCATAGACACTCCCTCACACTCTCCCCTCTCCATCTTTTACAGCTAAGTGTCTTAATTAACAGAATATTTAACCCAGAAATATTTGATTAATTTTAGTAAATAGTACTACAAATTGGTCGACAAAAATAACATACCTAGTTAATGATAATGTACAAAATGTCAAAAACATATATGAAACTGTAACAGACCAAACTACTTACAATTATTTAAACATGTATCAAACATATTAAAGATCAGTGCATGCTTATTCATTACTCGCGACACATGTCACGAACATAATAAACACGGGAGCAGATTTACTGTACGGAGAATGAATACTTCACCCGCAAGCGTTAAACCAGGCATGCGAGAGACACGAGCATGCGCCCACTGGAAAATGCCAGAATTCTGCCCAAATTGTAGTTACAGTATGTCCACTGACTTTATGGCATGTATACATATACTTGTATCAAAGATTAATAACTGTAAAAATGTGTGTAATTTACTCTATCCACAAAAAAAAAAAAAAAAAAATACGGACATTTTTAAAGCTACACTATGTAACTTTTGGCCCTCTAGCGGTTAAAAAATAAAACTGCATGCGTCTTGCAGAAGAACATTGTTTTGGTTGTGCTTCGGCTTGGCTCCTCTGCACGGATGAATGTGGTTCGAGGCATCGGTGTACACGAATACAGGACATCTTATCAGAGCGAATGGACAAATAAATAACGAAAGAAAGGAAAAGACGGATATCTAAACGCGTGTCATCTGAGCAGATAAGTGCCATATTTTATGCAGTTGTTTTGATGTTTTGAAATAAATTACGTTAAAGTTAGGCAACGTTCGTTAACATTAGACATAATGATTGTTAGTCTGATAAGGTCAAACGTTGTAAAGGTTTTATAACTGCAGGTTATTCTGGCCAAATAGACCACAGTAGTAACTAATTTATAGACTGTCATTGTTACCAACCATCATTTACAACCATCAGATTACAGTATAATTATTGTATTTCACTACACACACACAGACGAGAGTGTGTGTGTGTGTGTTTGTGTGTGTGCACTTACACAACTATACATAATCCATATCAATAAAATATCTTACCTGTTGAGTAAGTAAAAAGTCATCTCTGGGTCGCTTTTAAATCCTTTCAGTTGTCGGCACCTCTGAAAATCCAAGCCGATGTTGATTTGAGTTTTATTACGGACTCCGTCGTTTCCCTTTTTGCTTGTAGACTCTGTATGGTCAATTTTTCTCGTTCATTGTGACAACAAACTTTCAGCTTCACGGTACTCCCACACCATACATGCGCTACAGTAGCCGGAGCTTATTTTCTCTGTGTACGGATATGACGTGAACACGTGAACACGCACGGGCGATTGACGTATGTATGCAATTTCCCGTGAAATCCGTCCCGACATCTCTAAAATATAAATCATTATTACAGGTTTATCAAAGTGTATTTGGGTAAAGACATGGTTTGGAAGATAGATTTTTGTTGCACTCTCCCATTAATTACATTTTGTTATTTTTTTAACAAATAAAAGTTACATAGTGTAGCTTTAAATAATTTTAATAAATTGTCAAAACAATTCTTTGCACGTTTTTTATAGACAAAGTATATAGTAAATATATTTATGATGATTATTTAATGTTTGTTGTATCATGCACCATAATTTAATCAAGATTAATCAAAGAAAACTATGCGATTCATTAATTAAAAATGTAACGATTTATTTAAATTTGGGAAAATTAAGTGTGACTTTATGAAGACAGTTTAAATAGTTGGCTTTTATATTGTTATTGTACTAAAGCGAACAGAAATTAATCAAATATTTTCTTGAAAATATTTAGCCTAATTTGTATTAAGTCTGTTAAATGTAAACCTGAAGAGAAACATTTTGATTAACATATCAAATGAATATAGTTTATTATTATTATTATTATTATTATTATTATTATTATTATTTATGAACCCTTTCTCTGAAACTTTCCATGGAACCCCTATGACCCCCTTGCGGTCCCCTGGGGGTCCCCGGACCTAGTTTCAAAACCCCTGGTTTAGGATATTGTGTAATGTTTAGTGCATTTTTAAGGAAATGGCATATTTACCACAGAAGTTACACATTTTACATAGATATACTGTCACGTATATAGGATGTGTTTGAGTGAAGTAATTAACCCGTTAAAGTTCATTGTACTGGTGTTCAATTATACTGGAAACCTTCAACATACTGTACAATGACAGGATTATATCAATAAATTATTTCTAGATTTGTTTTCCCCTTTTAAATAAAACTGTGTAAGTGCATTGTTAATATCTTGCAGTATTTTTTTTTTCTTGTCATGTTTTCATCAACAGTATGTTTTAATTAAAACCGTCTTAATTATCGTTGACAAAAATAAAAACAAAACCTTGGTCAACGAATATTTTCATCAGACATTTCATTAACGATAATGACTAAAATCTTATTGGTGTACACTACAGTATGCTGTAAGAGTGATGCTGAGCGCCATTGGTTCTTGTGCATCACGTGACCAATTATGATGCCGAAAGTTTGCATATGTGGAAATGCGAATGAGGTATGAGAGCACGAATTTGAGTGAAAGAATAACAAGTCAAGTGTCTGTCTGTTCCTTACACAAAGCTATTGTATGGCTTCAGAAGATTTGAAATATAGCACACAAGTCATACAAATTACTTCTGGTGCTTTTTTTTTTTTTGTCCTTTTGGGGTTTGACATTGTGTGATCACTGTATAAAAACATTGTATAGGAAATCTCTTTTTGGGGTTTAGAGTAACAGAATATATATATACTGTGTGTATATATATATATGTGTGTGTGTGTGTATATATATATATATATATATATATATTCGGTGTACTATTCTTTTCAATGAGTTGTTTGTGACCCCTCCTCAGGTCTTGATTTAAGACTATAGCATTTGTCTCTCTGTATTTGTAGAGGCTGCTGTGATGTTCTCCAGAAGAACACAGGAAGAGCTTATTGGTGCATGTCTTTTTAATTGCATCGTCTTTGGCCAGGGGGGAGTACAAAAGTACACACACTCACACACATCTCGCACCCACTCAGTGCACATGTGCACACACAAACATGCATGCTCATCAAAACACACAAAAATTTCACCGGACCGTCGTGCTTCGGGTAATAACGGATCTTTTTAACGGATCATATGTGACCTTCAACAAGGTCTTGCATAAAGTCTAATTGTGATGAGATGGCTGTCACAGTGTTCCAGGAGCAAAATTAACCATTAGCGTTGGCCAAAAGACTCCCGCTGCTGAACTGTTGTCTGCTATAATGATGTGTTGTACACTACACCACTGTTACACAGAGACATGGTAATGTGTGGCTAGCAATTTTACTGCTCACTCATTACCCTCCCCTTGATACAAGGTCTGTAAGTGTTGGCAAATGCGTTAACGTGTTTTTCTGTCTTTCTACTTTCTTGGAGTGTGTGTGCTTATGCAGCGATGGCACGTGGAAATGCGAATCGAACTGCTATAATTTTGTCCCCCTGTTTCAAATGTCAGGCTGTTTCATTATTAAACTCAGCGTGAGGCGGACAGAGGCGCAGCAGGTAGTTTTTGTTTGTCTATGAGTGGTGTGCAAATAATGCTTCTGCATATTTTATTACATTCTGTTTTATTATGGTGGTCCACAGCCACTTTAGCTTGCTTACAACACTTCTGAATTCACTGAACATAATGTCTTAAGTTAAATAAGATCTAATTAAATTAGTCAAATATTTTCTGTGTGCTGTTTACGCCTTAACGCATGAGCAGAAACGTCAAGAGGCTGCTCTCGTTAAAAGGGTAAATTCACTTATTTTTTTCTCCTGTTGGAGAGCAGCATCGGCGTATGATGGGCGAGAGAGGCTATGTCAGAATGGCAATGAGAGTTGACCTTTTGCGAATGCACAAGGCATCTGCTCTTATCGCCTACGCCAAAAGTCTCATTAGAGATTATGAGGTAAAACAATTTGCCTTCTTTTGCCTCTGTAACCATTTGTTTAAATTTAATTAAAAACATGTGACCTTTAACTGTTTTTTTTATACTGTCTGAATTGAGTTTCATTTGTTTGTTGGTTCTGTTGACCGGAGCACAATTAGGCAGGCTGATTTGATTAAATGCACCACAGCTGTTGACATTAGTGCTGTTATTATTATTGTATTAGAGATACAAAAGGCAGCGCTGCAGTCGGCCCGAGCACTATGCGAATGCGTAGTTGAGCATGTGGTGCCCAGGTGTTAACGCACTGAAAATGAGCATTGGCACTGTGTAAATGTCAGTCTGAAAAGTGGAAGAAAAGCTTTGCTCATTGCACACATCCTGTTAATCAGAAAGCAAAACTGTTCCTTCTCATACCTTGTGTGATTGGCAAAGGTATTTCCATGACCATTAACTGTGAGGACTAAAAATTATACAAATTTGACATATAATTGCAAACCATTTTACATAATTATTAGGGCTGTCAATTTAACACGTTCATTTTGTTTGATTATTTATATGAAAATAATGAAAGAAAAAAATAAATAATGCACTTAGTCATGCCCCCAATCTGTATGTAAATTCTGTAATAAGAATTGTTCCTACTATCGTAGCACTTAAAGCTAGATGCACCATCTTGATGCAGTAGGGGGCAGTCAGCGCGCCAGCTGTACTGGAAACACGTCTTGTCAAATCAACAAGCAGGCAGCATGCAGCTTTCCACAGACACACTCAACACTCAATTACAGCTGGACCGTGCTGGGATCTCGAGACTTGTTTTTCAAAGTTTTAAACTACTTGACACATTGTCCAAAAAAAACAGTGCTTAAAACTAGAGGCACTGCAAACTAGTGAGATGTGACGCAACCAAAGTGAGACCCTCCTCGAGCATCCATCTGATGCACGAGTACATGGACCAACAATTGCACAAATAGTGTAGACAGAAACAGGCCAATAATAGGGTTATATTCAATGATACAGAGATAAAACAAAAAATACCGACTTTTAAAGGCACTTTTTGGAATGTCTAAATGGTTTACTTTTCTGCTGCCACAATATATTTAAATGATGTAGTGGGTTTCAGTTGTCTGAATTAGAATATATATATATATATATATATATATATATATATATATATATATATATATATATATATAATATTGTAATTATTATATTCTATATTACCTTTATTTGGGGACCTTTCACAGTAAATATTGAAATGTGATTAATTGTGATTCGTTTCATTAAAACGACTTGATTGACAGCCCTAATAATTATATAGTTCACTATTATATAAATAATAAGTCACTTACTATCACTGCAGCATCTGTCTGGTATATAAACAAAGCAAAATTACATAAAGGAAAACAGAAACTGCGGTAAATTAGCTTGAATTTCAGTGTACTCGTAACAAAAAAGAAAATATAAATGTATATTGTACAGCTAATTCAGGGCCAGACTTGGGCTGTATGGTTATTTCCTGCTTTGATGAACAGATTGAAGAACTGTTCATAGATCAAGATCAGTAGGAAGTGAAAACAGTTTTCAGAAAGATGGGCGACCAGTAGAGAAACATACGTTTTGTAGACGCAGGCAGCATGTTTACCAGAATGGTCCTGTCTGCTTCTTAAAGGAAGCTAGAGAGCGTGATGGAGCCGCCTGTAATATGATATGGCATATGAGATTTTATTTTTAGGACAGCAAGGCCTCCATAAGAAAGGTTTATGGGGTTTTGAGTGGGTTGATCTTTTTAAATATTCAACTTCAATGAAATATGGAGCATGACTCGAGGCTGTTTTGAATTCATAAGTATGTTTCACAAGGTTGGATGTGCATATTGAGAGCTGTCGAAGGCAACGCCTGCGTGAAGCTGAGAGAAAAGACCGGTGACTCGAGGAGACACAACAAGCCCGACTCAAAGCTCAGGGTTGAGCGGAGCGAGGGAGGAACTTCAAAAAGAAATTAAAAACAATACTTCTGTTTGATCCCCCATCTGATGATGAAACAACACCCCTGATCAGAATCTGTGATTTTGCTGCAGTGGATCTGATTATTGATTTTTTTGAAGCACAAGGATGTGAAAGACCCTTTACACCCGCTCTGCTCATGTTAATAAGGCACTGACCGAGACTTTTCGAAACTAGTCTATAATGAGGGAGGGAGTTAATAGCAAACATCAGCTATCTGAGAAGTCTTTGCCATTGTCAGCAGTCATTAACCAGTGTTAACTATTAGCTGTGTTCAACACTTTGCAGAGGTGCTAATACATTAAAGCAGACTCTGATCAATTTTTGCCACCTCTCCCATAAGTCCCAGCCTGGATAACTGACAGTTCACTGTCTGCACCTCTTCGCTTAATCCCTCTCTTCCTTCTCTCCACAACCTTCTGCAGCTCATCAGTCAGTCTACTCATTAACCTAAAGGACTTTGATGGGAGAAAAAGAGAGAGAGAGATTGTCTTGGGAGAGAGAGTGCACTGACTGGACTAGGCCTGAAATCAATACCGCTTCATAGCGATTGACAGGAGAAAGAGGGAGCCAGCGAGGAAGAGAATATGGGAGTGAGAAAGGAGGCTGGGAATTGTAAGAAAGATGGAGTGAGACTGCCGCAGACAGAAATATAAATCAGAGCGGCTTGGTTTGAATAATTACCCATCCCTACAGCAGCGCACAGACAGATGTCCTATAGCAGAAAATATTCAGGAAGCTCATCAGGTTTGGCATTCAGATGAAGACTCATTCTCTCTAATTACTTTAAACCCCAGCCCAAATTCCTGTTCTGAGAAGCTTAACAGAGCCTGCCAGTATGCAGACTGATTTCATGTGGATTTTTGTTAATTGTGCCACTCTGCAGCCGTTCACCATAGTTGCAGCCAGCTGATTCAGAATGACGGATATATGCAGCTTCAAATGAAAGATGTGTTTTTGCCTGTATGTTTGTATCCACACAAAAATTATCTTTGCATTGCAGAAAAGTGAGCCCGATGGACCTGATCTCAGTGCACTGTCTGTTGCTCTTAGTGACTGTCAGGAGACACTCTGCTATGTCTCACGTGTGTCACTAGATTGGTTCTCACTTTCTTTCTAGCCCTGTCCCAGAGCTATTGTCTGATATTTTGCAGCTGTGATGCTGACAGAACTTATTATTTTTTTTTGGACCGGGCTAACTGGAGAAGGATGGGTCTTCTCTTTGAGCCTTAGTTCCTCCAGAGATACTACTTTGTACTCTGGTACTGTACCTTGCCACTGTAAAGCTGCTTCGTTACAGTCTCTGTCACCGTATAAAGTACGTTGAATTTAACCCTTGTGCACTGTTAGTTTGTGAGTCATACATGTAATATTTTAATATTTTAAGTGTCAAAATATCATAACTTATCATGCATTGGGGGTCTCTGGTGACATCTGCTGGAATAAATAATAATAATAATAATAATTACATGAAATAACTGTGGCCAGTAGCTGGCTCCAGCACTTCAAGCATTTGCTGATCTCTATAAGCTCATTTTCAAACAAACTTAATTTCTAGATATTATCAAGTTATTCATTGGATATATATTTAGACATTATATATATAAAAACCACATGTGTTGAAATGTCAGATATGGCAAAGATGCTCCAATATGCTGTCAAACATGACAATGCTCCAGTCAAATCTAACTGTGTAACAAATTAAATACAGAGTTATTATTTTATTACCTGTCATGTATTTCAAACATCAAAATTCTTGCATAAACTTTGTCACACTGGGGTCAGACTCAGATTTTGACCTGTGTGGTATGTAGTAAGGTGGTATGTATAACAGTATGTGTGTTAGGAGTTTATTTAAACTGTCTGCATGTCTACGCCATTATGTAATGGAATTATCCACATTTGACAACCATTATTAGGATAAATGACAAATAATTAGATTATTTGTCTGAATAAAATTTTACACCAATAAAATTGTAATACAATGGGTCATTGTATCCACTCACAATTTATATTGCAAGGAATTAGCTTTAATAAGGGAATTATGATTAATTAACTTATTGGAGTAATACTATTCTCATGGCTTATTGAAAATAGCAAAAACATTTTAGATATGCTCCGAGCTTAGGTGCAAATATCTTTGAAAAATCAAGCAATGGGATTTTTCATCAAAATATACCACAGTCAATTAATCTTTGAATACAAACAAGACTTTATTGCTAATCTACAACATAAAACTGAATCAATTCAGTTCAAAAATCAATTCAAAAATCAATTAATCTTTGAATACAAACAACACTTTATTGCTAATCTACAACATAAAACTGACTAACAAACAACTAAACTAACACATAGACAAACAAACAAACACAGGTTGGTAAGTGAGCTTTGACAGAAGATGAATGGAAAATGATCTATAACAGAAAAATGAACTGTATAAAAATGATCTGTATGGAGTCTATAAACCTTACCTTGAACAAATCCTGAGAACTTAATTTTGTACGTCGTGATTTGATATCGGGTTATTCAAATTATTTTAAAGAAAGCACCAGATTTCAGCGAAAGTCTGTACTTGCGTTGCATTACATGCATTGTTTGGCGTATGGAGTTCTTTGAAGTCCTTTGGCTTGGTTCAGTTCCAGGGGGCCTTTGTTTGGTTCGATGGATGAGTGATGGAATAGCCAGGCAGAGCCCGGAGGCGAGGACTCCCGGAAGGGAGAACTCTGGACTTCCCGAGACAGAGGTCACAGTATGTGAAGGCCGTAGAGAAGAGAAGAACTTCCTCGGAATGCTCTGAGCTTTCTTGGACTCTTCATGGTTTAGAACTTGAGCAGTGCCGGAGAAGGCTACAAGCCATGAGGGACAGAGTGTGGAGGATGAAGAGCTGAAAAAAAGTGGAAGAGCGGCAAGAGGGCGAGTTCTTCCTTGGTAGGGGAGTTTTGATTTGAGATTGGCCGCACCCCAAAGATGTCCTGAGCCAATCAGAAGTGTCTTTTCTGAACTTTGTTCCTCCTCCTGGAGTTAATTTATGAGTTTTGTTCTCTGTTTCCTGCTCAAAAAGGTGAACATTTTAATCATGAATTTCATAAGAAAACTATAACTGCAAATTGCCCTAATATACTTCACACCATCATTCTGGAATTTAAGAGACAATAAATTACAAACCAAACACTTATACTTTCATATTAAATTACAGTTATAGTGCATGGTAAAACTTCCTACTACTTTGTTTTTATATTTAACACGGATTATACATTACACGTTATGAAAAATATAATTGTCAGTGTTATCTGCATAGGATGCATTTGTCCATGTCAACTGTTCATGAATGAAGCTTCATGTGAGCTGGAAACATGCCTTATGATTATTATAATAGTTTTAAATGTGGAGAGTTTGTTATATTGAAGAACAATGGAACGTCTTTGTTCTGAAATTCCCATGGCAACCATGGGGAAGTTTCTTCAACACATTCATGTGAAGAGTTAAGTGGGGGTTTATCTGATTAACAACAAAGACAGATGAGCTTCACTGTGCCTTTCCCAAGATTCCCCACTGTTTTTATGGCAGTTAAGATTTTCCAGATGCAAGACACCCAGACTTGCTGGCACCAGTCCAAATCTCTTTATAGCTCAGGAACAAAAGTCAGTGCAGATTCTGTATTTAAATAATTCTGTGTAGAATTGTTGAATTTCTCTTAGTTATCTTCTGCATCAAAGTCCTACAGGTATGTATCTGATTAACAACAAAGACAGATGAGCTTCACTGTGCCTTTCCCAAGATTCCCCACTGTTTTTATGGCAGTTAAGATTTTCCAGATGCAAGACACCCAGACTTGCTGGCACCAGTCCAAATCTCTTTATAGCTCAGGAACAAAAGTCAGTGCAGATTCTGTATTTAAATAATTCTGTGTAGAATTGTTGAATTTCTCTTAGTTATCTTCTGCATCAAAGTCCTACAGGTATGTTTTGGTAAATATAGAGACAGGTTTTGTCTACACCTGTGAGGGCCAAAAGCCCTCATCAGAAAAAAAAAAAAAAAAAATTTGTTGCTCGGCCACGCCCCCATCACTACATCCCCACATCACCCGACTCAGGTCAGCCCCCATTTCTGAAGAGGAAATCCGCAACAACAATCTGCGCACCCGGCCTGTGAAACATCTCAAACTTAAAAGGCTGGAGAGCTAGATACCAAAGGGTGATCTGCATTGGTATCCTTCATGCGATGGAGCCACTGGAGCAGGGTGTGGTCCAAACAGAGGGTTAAAGTACACCCCAACAGATAGTACCGGAGGGTGAGGACTGCTCACTTGATGGCCAAACACTCATTCTCGATTGTGCTGTACTCTCACTGAGAGCTTGCAACTAATGTACAGCACAGGGCGCTCCTCCACCATCTGGGACAGTACCGCTCCAATCCCCCTGTCTGATGCATCCATCTGCAAGATAAAAGGGAGATTAATGTCAGTAGAGTGCAATAATGGCCCACCACAGAGTGCAGCTTTTACTTGCGTGAACGCCTGTTGACATGGCTCCGTCCACTGGAACGGATCTGGTGACCCCTTTTTAGTTATATCAGTCAGCGGGCATGTGATGGTCAAATAATTAGGCACAAACCTATGATAATAGCCAGCCAGCCCCAGGAACTGTCTCACCTCCTTTTTGGTTCTAGGTCTTGGGCAGGCTGCAACTCCTACAGTCTTATAAATTTGCGGCCGCAGCTGTCTATGACCCAAGTGGGTACTGTACTTCCACCCATCCAATTGCACCCTTCTTAGGGATTGCTGTGAGTCCCGCCCGTCTCAACGACTTCAGGGTAGCCCTCAGATGCTGTAGGATCCACTGCCAAACATTACTGTAAATGATGATATCATCCAGATAGGCAGTAGCGTAAGCAGCATGCGGTCTGAGGATTCTGTCCATGAGCCACTGAAATGTAGCCGAGGCCCCGAACAAACTGAAAAGAAGGGTGACAAATTGGTGTAAGCCGAACGGTGTGGAAAATGCAGTTTTTTTCACGGGACATGGAAGATAAGGGGATCTGCCAATATCCCTTGATATTGAATCCAGTGTTGAATAATAGTGAGCCGCGCCAAATTGATTGAGCAGTTAATCAATATAAGGCATTGGATATGCATCAAATTTAGACACCGCACTAACTTTTCAATAATCCACACAGAACCGGACCGAGCCGTCACTCTTCTGAACCAACACCACAGGGCTGGCCCAGTCACTGTGGGATTCTTCTATCACCCCCATATCTAGCATGGCCTTTAATTCTTCCCACAGAACTTTTTTTTTGTGTGTTTGGGAAATTGGTAGGGATGACTGCGTACCACTACCCCTAGAAGCGTTTCGATAAAGTGCTCTGAGATTCGTATGACTGGGAAGAGGCGAGAACACATCAGAATTCTCCTTGCAAACTGGCAACCTCCGTGACTTGTGACGGTGAGAGGTGGTCTATGCATGTGACTGGGGGTGACTCGATTGGTGGCTTTTAAGTTGAATTCACCCCTCCCTTACGTCATCCTGAGCTGATGTAGATGGCCCCGGCTCCGCCTTCCCAGCCAGTGCATGGCAAACCACACATCGAGACACTGTTACAGGACCCATCCACACAGATTTCCCTCAATAAAGCAGAAAATGCCAGCCGATTCATACACAAGATTAGTGGATGGGTGAGGCAGGGACTAACCGCAGCCTCTACACTATGTTTTTGTCCACGAAATTGAATGATGACCATCACTAACGGGTAATCGTGAATATCCCTGTGCACACACCTTACCTTCACCCGTCAGCTTGTATCCAAAACCTCAGATTGAATCAAGCTTTGGTGAATGGAGGTTTGATTGCAACCTGAATCCACCAAGGCTTGATATGTACCCCCCCTTTATACTCATAGGTATCCGGTATGCTCCTGCTCGATCGGGGGTGGCCTGTGGCGCGTCAGGGACCCGGACCAATGTCTCCACCTTCATCATGGGGCATCGGTCCTGGAAATGTCTAGGACCCCCGCAGCTCCAGCAGACTGGCACAGACTTCATGCCCACACCCAGATTCACCAGCCTGTGGGGGAGAGCGGAGAGGGTTAGGGGAAGCCAGTGGGATGAACGGCCCACTGGACCGGGGGACAAGTTTTTGGCAAGGAATTCCCTTTTTCCAGGGAACAGGAACAGGAAATGGGGAAGGGGGAGGGGGGTAGAGAGAGTGTGATGTTTTTGCCAAATTAAGCAGTGGTCTCAGGTCATTAGCTAGCATATAGTAGTGATTAAGGACAGAGTGTGAGAGAGTGGCCTGTATAGAGCAACCATCTGTGTACTTGCAGTGGAGTTTAGATCACACACACTCAGCTGCTTAATAGATCAACACCACTCGGGGGTCTGATCTTCCTGATTACCTCCTGCTAGCCACTAATCAATCAGTTATGTTTGTTTTCCACATCCTCTGTCAGACAGGGTCCAGTATTAGAAAGACAGTTCCCTTTAAACATTTTGGAAAACAAGTTGATTATCACAAAAATAATTTCAACTCGACCCTGCTTTTCTTTAAATAAAAAAAATAGAAAAGAAAATCTGTGTTCCAGTGAGGCACTTACAATGGAAGTGAATGGGGCCAATCCGTAAACATTAAAATGCTCACTGATTCAAAAGTATAGCCACAAGATGTAAACAATATGTGTGTTAACATGATTTTAGTGTGATAAAATCACTTGCTAACCTTTTCTGTGGGAGTTATATCAAATTTTACAACTTTGTTGCCATGACAATGTAATGGTGTAAACCCTAAAACAACCATAAAAACGATATAAACAACTTTACAGATCAAATAATACACCAGTGTTAACAGAAGAATTAATGTAAGTGCTTTTATAAAAAACTATAAGCTTCACATTTCTGCATTTAAACCCTCCCAAAAAATTGCCCCATTCACTTCCATTTCTAAGTGCCTCACTTCCCTGTTATTGTTTTATGTTTATCAACATTATGCCACAAATGAGGTCGTTTGAGCTTAACTTGTATTGAACACAGAATATTCCTTTATTTACACCTACACCTGAAGCCTATTTGTAAACTGACACACTTTGAGGAAGGCTTTGTCTGCCAAAAAGTGTACATTTACTGGTTTTTAACTTATGTGATGTCCATGTGTGACTAGCTAAACCAATATAAAATATTTTAACACTTGTACAAGAAGTGCCTTGGAATATTTATCTACATGCAGCGTCCAACATTATATCTACATTTGTCTTTATTGCACGACACTATGCTGATAACTACCAAAAATCAGACAACACAAGAAAACCTTGTTGACATGAGATTTGAAATTCATCTGATTATTCTCTGCATTTGTCATTGAAACATAAACAATCATGCACACAACAAATGAGCATACTGGATAAGCTGGTAAGAACACCATTAAAGGTGTTTACATGCAGAGTGCAATCGTGTTAATGGGTGAAAATCTACAGTATGTGTGCTAATTGGTTAATGTTTAATGTATAAGCCATTGTGCCATGATTAAGTGGCTTAAAACATGGCCATTATCTATATTAACAGCATAAAACAAGAGTTGTGAAGTTGATATAGAGGAATAGATGTGCTGTACAGCATCAGTCATTGTCCTCTTATGATCTTTTCTGTGTAGTCTGCGTGTTACTGCTGTGGAATTTCTGTGTTGTATGCACTTATTTTCTGTTGGTGCAGAAGAGGAAGACCAGGTCCTGTCCACCCCATTTCGGTTTTCTTAAGAATCTTTTGCTCCAGTAAGACAGTACTGTGATGTCATGCTCAGCTGGCCACACGACTGGGTCAGACTCGCACTGCAGGGCACAAGTTCCCCAAATACACTGCCCTCTCTTTTTCTCTCTCACTGAAATGATGTGTTCTCAGATTTAATTGAATCACTTGTTCATTTGTCCTGTTGACCTGCATCTTTGAGGTTGAGTTTACTTGTGTATGTTTGGACTTGTGCTGGTTTGTCTGAGCGAATGACTGCTAACTAGACTATGTCAAAGCAAGTTAGTCACAAGTCTTTGTGTGCATACTTAAAGGTTAATGAAACCCCAAAACACATTTTTTGTACAGATATGTACAGGTTGTACATAACTGAAAACAATGATAGCACTCATTATGTTTGTTGTTAAGGGGAAAGTGATTATTTTTTCATTTTGAGCTATTTTGTTGTTCTGGTCTCAAAACAAAAGTTGAAGCAACATCACAAAAATGAGGTAAATGCGTAAACTTAAGAGTTATTATTGGTAGGACAGCACGTTTACGTCACTGGATACTGAGAGTTTTAAAACTCATGGTCCTGGACGTAACTGCTGTTCCGCAGACAAGATTTCAACAGCACTCGGGGAACGGACATGAGAGCTGAGTTTTACACTAAACACCGTGGTCAGATTAAAATCAATCCACAAAACACACAGCAGTCCATAATCGGACCAGCACGAGCATTTCTTGGATGAAGTTGTGCTAGTAATGCTCCAAAACACGTTGTTTGTGAGGGAGGACTGTTACGAGTGCTGATTCCATCGCTTCTTCTCTGTGTGTCAGAAAATGGACATTATATGATTTAAAATCACATGTCAGACTGGACAGTCCACAGTCCATAAATGCACCAAAGCGAGCATGTTTGCTGGCCTGCCGCTTTTACACTTCAAACATGAAGCAGCTGTGTATTCCAAGTGTATTTGAGGAGGCTGTTCTGTTTAGGCACCGGCGCCGGCCAATCGCGTCCTCTCGCGCGAGTCTGATCATAAACAGGATAACATGACGGCTTGTTCAAAAACAATGATGAAAACCAAAAACTCAGTCATGTCAACTTTATTTTTTTATCTACATCAAGTTTCTGGGATTTACGCCCATTGTTTACCAGTGTTACGTCGTCATGAAAGTGGAGTTGAAATACTGGATAACTTTACACAGACAAGGTTAGTAAGCAATTTTAGCGACTGTAGAGCGATTTTAGAGTCATGTTAAAACGTTTTATGCTTAAGTATTGTGTCTAAACTTTTGCATAGATTTTGTGAATCGGACCCATTAACTTCCATTGTACGTGCCTTACTGCAAGCGATTTGTTTTTTTAGAAAAACAGGGATGAGTCTAAATTATTTTCTGTGGCAATCAACATTATGCCACAAATGCTGTCTATAGAGTTGAACTTGTATTAAACCCGAAACACTCCTTGTAAGAATAAATATCTATTAATTATTGTAAAGTCTCAAAGCAGTGCTGGTTTTGGTGGTAATGTCTGCTCTAAATGCTGTTCTCACTTCATTCTCGAAAGTTTGAACAAAATATCCAAATCTTTTTTCAGATTTGCAAATGGTTCTATCATCTTCACTCTTCACACATTTGTCCCATTATTAATATATAGCCCCAAACTCTTTTGTTGTCATCTCCACTCATAATGTGAGGTTCAGCAGCCATCTCTGTGTGTGTGTGTGTGTGTGTGTGTGTGTGTGTGTGTGTGTGTGTTTTCGGAAGTAGCTCTTGTACCCCTCCCATTTTCCCTCTTCCTGCCCACAATGCCAGCCCACATATTTACATATTTCCCCACCCATTTTGAGGCTCGTTTCACAGTCTGAGGTATGAAACATTGGGGATTAACTAGGTGGGTTTCCTGAACCTTTAAGTATGTGTTTGCATGTTAATCATATTGTATATGTTGACCTACTTTTGACTGAAGCATGTCTGCTAAAATAGTTGAATCACTCACTCATGTACATACATTTGCATGTTTGTGTAATATTTCCCCCTCTTAAATTGCTCATTATGTTGTTTAAAATGGCAAACTGATTATTTTGTCAACATCAAAGATCTCCCTAATGTCTCGCTATTGCTGAGATACAGATGTTTCATCTCAAAATCATGAAACGGCATAACATGCCTGTTGTATGTCAATCTCTCTCTCTCCCTCTCTTTCCCCCGTATCCCCTAAACAAATATCATTTGGTGACATTTTCCTCTCCCCGGGTTCAAGTAAGCATTAAGCCGTTATCATTTGTAATTAATTTTTGCAATGCGCTGAATGCTGTGGGATTACAACTCCCCACTGCTGCTCTTTGTCAGAGACTCTGATTATTCAATACAGCCACAGCACAGCCACCACCGAGAAAGAGACAGACTGGACCCACCAAGACTAGATCCATAAAGGCCTACATTTAGACCAAGACCTAAACCCAAGACCCAAACTAAGAACCTTTGTGGGGTTGTGCCAGCTGTGCATAAGGTCTCACTCAAGTTATGATGTAAAGTTCACACTAAGGGTTTAGAAACTACTAGTTAGTTTGTAACAAAGTCAGTGCTTAAATTGGTTGCACAACTTCTTAGCGCAAGTCTTAGCTAGTAGATTTTAAGCTCTCTGTAAAGCAATTTGAAGTTGCATAATATGATGTTTAACTTTATTGATCCAAAAAGCAGCCTTCAAATTTGTAAGCTGAAGTGTTGAAAAAAAGCGCATATTAGTTTAATTTTGTTATGCATGAAGATTCAGATCTTGGGTAATTCAGATGGGGCAGTAATAAATAAAAACTAATACAACAATCTGAAAAGTTGACTTTTATTATGTTGGCTTGACAATGCCAACATACTGTCATTGTACAGGGGTGGTTTATTTATTTATGTATTTATTTTCTAAAACCCCTAAACCAAGACAAAAATAATCAGCTGAAACTCAACCAACATGCACTAAAACTGGCACAGACTTAGGTTGCTATGTATTTTCTAACAGATCTGAATTACACTTTTCGTACAGCAGACAATCAAAAATCCTGCATCCTGTGTATTTTGTGCAAAAACATTAGTCTTAGAGATAAAGAGAATGTGGAGCCCGTTGCTCATGCCTACAGTTCCTCAAGTGTTTCATCTCAGTCTGTTTCTCTTAAACACTTAATCAAACACAAGCACATAGGGAGAGAGACTGGGTAAATACCACATACAGTAAGGGAAATCAGAAAAAAAAATATTGGGAAAAATGTTAGGTTGACAATTTTATTTCTCTTTTTCTCCTACATTAGGACCCCCTCTCACTGTGGTGTGGTGCACGTGACGTAACTATTAATGTGAATACTTTCCAACATTTCTGTGATACAAGCCTCCATTGTATTAAATATATGCATGTGCATTAGCATGCATCTTGTCAAATAGTAACCATACGGCACTTGGCAGAATTAAAAAAGGATTTCCAAAGTGTTTTTTGCATTGGAGAAAAACTGACATTTTGAATTTGGACAGCAATAAAATCACTGACTAGCACCTGTAAATACTGGAATTACCTCACGTCCCCATGTAAAACTATTACTGTCCTAAAAGGGATTAAAGGTGCTGTAAGTGATTTTAGAATTCTGAAGCTTTCACAAGGCTGAGCCGTTGAATTAACCACGCCCCCTCATCCCAAAACCCCACTCTTCAAAGATAATTTTGAGACCAAAACTGAGCAAAAGAGCAGCATTGTTTGTTCCTGTGGCTGTCAAATTCAACAGTGGCACAATAGCGCCCTCAACTGACAAACATTATGAATCACAGCCTCAACGATCTGCTTCAAATACAACACTATGAGAACGAGCAAAATGATTGACAGGCATTCCACAGACACATATTTGTTTGCTGTTAACAAAATCTACAGCAGTCACAGAGACCAGTGAGATATCTCAGGACACTTATTTCATTAATATCTTTAAAGGAGTATGAACATTTTTTGCATACTTTTCCAAGAAAAAATAGTTTACAGCACTTTTAAGTTCTAATTTATGCATGGCTGGTGCAACCGGCTCTAGTCAGTTTTAATGAACTGAAGCTGAGAAAATGCTGAAGCTATCACAGCATTCATTTTAGATACCCAAATATCAGATATTCACTTTCTTTTGAAAGCTTACAATTATCCTTTACATCGCAACCCTAATGTTCATTGATTTTGGGAAAATCGTGAAGACACTGTTCTGACTAGTGGTGTAGGTAATTACCACCTGCGGTCTTGTCTGAGACTATAACCCATGACCCAGATCCAGACTAAATTTTGTGATTTTAATGTCAAGATCACACGATCAACACTTCAACTCTGAGACACAGACACAAAGACGCACCTGCAACATAGACAATATGGAGTAAGAGATGGGAACCTCTGAAATATGCTGTTTTCCAGTGAATCATTACTTATTTTCTTTCAACAAAAGTCTTTCAGTGCTCACGCTCACTGATCCCAGAACAACACCTGGACCAGCTTTGATATGAATGACTCTTGCTTGGGTTCAGGGGTTACACTGCTGCTTCCTGGAAATGAGAGAATTACAGCCCTTCTCAAACCTCCTCTCCTTTTTATCTTTTTAATATTAATTGCCCATCCTCCATTATAAATGTCAGTCGAAGAGCAGAGAAACACATAAACACACTTTACCTGTGGCACCAGTGGGGAAGGTGGGCAATCCATGTGGTGTTCTGTGAATGAGGCATGTCTCTGCTGATATGCTTCATTATTGCTTAACTCATGTAGGCATAAGGGATAATGTGCAGGTCATCGCTCTCCAAGTCCTTCAGTCAGACAATGAGGGACATTAGAGCGTCATGAGCTCTGAATTACAGCCCTCTTTATCAGGAAGGGCTCCGTCTTTCTTTGACCTCTTCATTTTCGAGCCGCTAAATCAAATAAACGCACACACTCATGCTTGCGCATTTTCACATTGTTGCCCATTTGCACAGAAACAAACCCATATTCTGTCACTCAAAGGGTTCCCTGTTATTCAAGTGGCAGCCCATAATCACGCCCCTTTGCACAATGAGGCATCAATTAAGGTATAATTTATTTCCAGTAGTTATGGTCTAATTCACCTGCTTGCAGAATTAGCTCTGATTTTCCTTGACCTTGTGCACATGTGCCATCTTCCATTTTTCCAGCTCCATGTAGATAAACAAGTGTACAGAAAGTCCAAAAGACAAAGGGCCAGTAGGACACCTAATCATTAAGCTAAATTTAGTCATCAAGCCATGGTGTTACATCATACTGCTGTGCTTCACAGCGGGCGGACCACATTTCACATGCTTCTTCTATAGAAAAATCTCTGCCTCTGTACTTAAAAGAAAGACAAATACGATGATTGATCAACGTGTAAACTAAATATTTACGGAAGCCTATGTCCAGGAGTAACGGTTGGAATAAAAAGCAAACTGATTAATTGACATAAATAAGCTCATATTTTGCATGACAGACTTCAAATCTTTAGACATAAATGATGGCATTGTAATTTGTAACATGTTTACATTTACAAGAGAGAACATTATGTAGAAAAAACTAGGGTAGGGAATACTTTGTTTTTCTGCGTTCCTTGTCGTCTCGCACACAGCTGAGCGCTCAGCCTTTCAAAGTACTGTATACTCTTTTGACTATGAGTGAATACAAACGTGTTCAATGCATGCACACTACGAATGCTTTATGATACTCTTTTTAGTAGGTTTGTTTACGCCAACAATGCGCACTGACCTGCACTGTCCACGTGTCGAGAAAATCTGGGCCGCATGCGGACAGTCTGTGCAGACTGTGATGACGAAATTTGCACCATGCATACTGCACAAGTTCTGATTAATAATGCAGACAGCTGAAGTATACTTCGGCTTTTAGTGGCTCTTCAGCATGAAACCAATCTAATCGCTAGACTTTCCAGTGTGCGTCGCCCGGTGTCACTAGCATGCCAACTTTCAACACACAGAAAAATATATAGGATGTTAAAAAGAATAGATGTCAATTTTTCTAGTCTGTTATATTAGTATTTACTTATTGCTCCTTATTAATTTTAGATACAGTTTGTTGCATTAAGAACAGGTGGTGCAACCAAATTATGCACTGACCTAGTTAAAAACTAACTAGTAGTTACTAAGCTCCTAGTTTCAACTTTACATTTTTCCTTAAGTGTGATCTTATGCACAACTGGTGCAACCTCAACCAGGTGCCATTTCCAGCCTCAAATACCAGAATACAGGCAGAAGGATGGTATAATCATTGCTAATACTTCTGTAGATGAAATTGCAAGCTATTCAGCTTGCAAAAAGGGAAATTATGTGTCACCAATTGCATTATGCGAAGCCCCTAAATTCTGTTATTATGGGACAGGCAACTAATCTGACGCCTGTCTGCATGCATGCTTGCTTGAGTGATCAAGTGCCCTCGTCCGCTGTCACGTTCCGTCGAGTCACCTGTCAAACTTCCAGCTGATAGAAAGGAGGAGAGCAAAGACAAGAAAAGAAAGTCAGCTTCTCGGCGGCCCTCAGCGCAAATGCAAATTGAGCAAATGATCTCAAGTCAGAAACCAGTTTTTCAGCCCTGTTCTGTTTGAAGAGAGGAATTAGAGTGTCTGTTGGACAGGTCAGTCTGGACATGAGCGAGTTTTAACTGAGTAGGACGCACTGATAAAAGGAAAGACTGGCAATCAGATTTCCACAGCAGTCCGTGTCTTGGAGGAAGTTGAAAACATGGATAGTTTTTAGAATAATATTTAAACGTTTTTAGAAATGTTGACCGAAGGGATTGATGAAAGATTGCTGCATCAGCAGGATTTAGACTTTGGATCCATAAAGTTAATGGAAGGACTGAGAGTCAAACTTGTCACAGGAGGAAGCCTTGCTTTTTCTCTCGCTTCTTCTTTGTGATCTAGTGAAAAGTGTAATAAAATCTTATTTGCTGTTTTCCGAAGAGTGCTGAGAAGAGCCAGTCCGCAAGCACAGAGTCGTCCAGTGTCTCCACTGCAGCTTGCGTTTTAACACTCATTAAGACACACAGAGCTCATCCTAACACTAATGAGAGACACACGCAGCCTCCACATCAACAGGGTCAGTTTGTCGCTCCCCGATAGAGACAGAATGAACAAGAGGATAAAGAAATTAAGCAGTATGGAGCCAAACAAAGTCATGTTGAGAATGGGAAATGGCAAATGGGACGAGCAGAAATGAAGGCAAAAAAGGAAGTGCCAAAAAGACTAATGAAAGTGGCCTGAAGCACAGGGCAGAGTGGCACACTGAGACAAACGAGTGCACATTCTCAAACAGCAGTAATGAGAGTACAGAGAACTTGCTACCACACTCACACACACCCCACCCACTCATGGCTTTCTACACACACACCTACACTTTACTGTTATATTCACTGTTCATCCCAAACCTCTCATTTCATTTACGTAAGACACGGTGGACTGCCTTCTTTCCCCTTTGCCTGTCAAGAGTATGCACAAGATCATAGACTTTACTATTACTTTAGAGAAAGATATTAACTAGATGTTACTTCCAGAAAACAAGGGATTGTTTACAATTACATTTGAAAAAGGTCAGCACACATAATAGCATTCACACCATTAATAGCATTCCTACCTTTTTCTCCCCAATTTGGAATGCCCAATTCCCATTTCCATTTCCCACTACTTACTAGGTCCTCGTGGTGGCGCGGTTACTCACCTCAATCCGGGTGACGGAGGACAAGTCTCAGTTGCCTTATCACATGGCTCGTTGTGCATGACACCGCGGAGACTCACAGCATGGGAGGCTCATGCTACTCTCTGCGATCCACGCACAACTTACCACACGCCCCATAAACAGCAAGAACCCCTAATTGCGACCACGAGGTGGTTACCCCATGTGACTCTACCCTCCCTAGCAACCGGGCCAATTTGGTTGCTTAGGAGACCTGGAGTCACTCAGCACGCCCTGGATTGGAACTCGCAACTCCAGGAGTGGTAGGAGGTCCAGCTCACGTTTACATATATTTTTATTTTACTTTTTTTTAGCAAAAGTGCAGACGCAGGCAAATACAAATTTATTTGTGAATAGCCCCTAACTCATCTATTTGTGCATGCATGAGAGAGTTAAAATAATATATATATATAATGTGTGTGTGTGTGTGTGTGTGTGTGTGTGTGTGTGTGTATGTGTGTGTATATATATATATATATATATATATATATATATATATATATATATATATATATATATATATATGAAATATATGTAGCATATATTAGAAACTATTCTATATACTATATATACAGTAGCCCCAAAAAAGATTTGGATGCTTAAGCTGAACTTAATGCATTAATAGACCTTATTCACGCTAGCGCTATCTTTTATTTGTAATGGAAATGACAAAAAGGCTGTGAGAGAGACTTACAGTCTCTTCATTGGTACGAACGGTATAAAGCTGTATAAAGCTCCTAGATCGCATCTGATTTTCCACAACTCATGTTTTCTGGAGTTCTTTGTATACTGAATGTTCTTAAAAATATATTTTATTAATGTTTTGTCTGCCGAATGATCCAAAACACTTTAAACTGCAGTACAGCCCATTGAAGAGAGAGTAAGTCTATCCCTCACAGCCTCGTTGTCATTCACATTAAAAATCAAAGATGCTGTTTGCGTGAATAATGTCTATTCCTTTGCATTTGAGAACAAAACATCAAAACAATTTGCATTTATCTTTATAGAAAGGTAACAAGCACACTTTTCAGACAAAACATTTAACAAAATAAGTCTGTTGGGGTCTGGGTAGCTCAGCGATTAAAGATGCTGACTACCACCCCTGGAGTCACAAGTTCAAATCCAGGATGTGCTGAGTGACTCCAGCCAGGTCTCCTAAGCAACCAAATTGGCCCAGTTGCTAGGGAGGGTAGAGTCACATGGGGTAACCTACTCGTAGTCATATAATGTGGTTCTCGCTCTCGGTGGGGTGCATGGTGAGTTGTGCGTGGATGCCGCGAAGAATAACGTGAAGCCTCCACACGCGTTAGCTCTCCACGGTAACACGCGCAACAAGCCACGTGATAATATGCATGGATTGATGGTCTCAGACGTGGAGGCAACTGAGATTCGTCCTCCGCCACCCGGATTGAGGCGAGTCACTACGCCACCACGAGGACTTAGTGTGCATTGGGAATTGGACATTCCAAATTGGAGAGAAAATCAAAAGGAGCCCGTTACATTTTAAATTATAAAGCAACAGATATATGGTTTAAAATTAAGAGAAAAAAATATTTGGATACTTGCTAATGGCTTCATTAAAGGTCATAAGTTCAAATGTTTTAGTTTTTAGTTATGCAGTCCTTTCGTTCGTGATGACAACTGGGCATAGAATCAACACATTTCTGTAAAAGCTGTCGTGAAAGTTTCCTCCAGGTTTCAGCCACCAAAGCTTTCAGTTCATCCACACTAGAACAACAGTGATCTGAAATTTCTGACCATGTTCATAAAAATGCAGAACACCTTAGCAACAGCATAACAATGCCCCAGCAACTGCCCACAACATCCCAAAGCAATGGACCCTAGCTTAGACTATTGGAAACTATCAGAACATTTAGCAGTGCTTTTTTATTTTTTGGCAATAAAGAAACCATCATGTTCGTAGGCTCCTTTAGTTGCTTTGATATTATATTGCTGGCTCTCATCTTTTCTCTTTTCCTCTCACATTCTACATCCTTTCTGGTTTGTAGAGATTGTCCTTGTTTAAAGCACTCATGCATCACTCTGTCCCTCGCTCTCTGACATGTGCTGAAGTGGATGAGTGTGCTTTGCGCCTTGGCGAAGCTCTTTTTGTAATGCTGGGGCATTTTTTGCACTGTGCCAGTAAAGTCTGCTGTCAACACAGAGCGGTCCTGCCTGACCAAACCTGCCGCAGGAATCGGCGCTGATGATAAAACTGCTCAGCCTAGAACGTTTTTCCGCTGTACCTCTCTGCAGACCGCATACACATCCACTCAGGTCAAAGGTCACATAAATATGGAAATTTTCTCATCAACTCCCTCATTTGTTTAGTGATTTGTTTCCCCCTATGTTAATATACATCCACACTGCAGAAAAGGTACATATTCTCCAGAATATGTTTTGAATAAATATTCATACAAAATGTCTTCCAGTCTGGGTGGAGGCCAAAGTAAGAGAGTAGGACAGGTGGAGATTGTGTTAGTTGCTAGTGAACCAGCAGGGTGATTCTCACCAAACCTGTCCAAAAATGTCCCGGTCATATTTAACCTCAAATCAATACAAAAAGTTTTGAAATTTTGTTTTGTATAAAGAAAATGATGCCTGCACTGAGGACCATTAATATTTTTTGCCATTGTGACATTACTTTCAGGACACTTAAGCACATTTTACCCCCCAATTCCACACATTTAGCTTTTACTATTCCCCTTGTTTTCAGTAATGATTATCATTACAGCAGCACAGTCTTTTATTATTATTATTAATATTATTTTTATATATACTGAATTACAGTATAACAGTGCTCTATAAATGCTTAACAATTTAAATAATACATTATTAAACATTGCGGTGGGGGTCTGGGTATCTCAGCAAGTAAAGCCGCTGACTACCACACCTGGAGTCATGAGTTCAAATCCAGGGTGTGCTGAGTGACTCCAGCCAGGGCTCCTAAGCAACCAAATTGGCCCAGTTGCTAGGGAGGGTAGAGTCACATGGGGTAACCTCCTCATGGTCGCTATAATGTGGTTCTCGCTTTCGGTGGGGCACGTGGTGAGTTGTGCGTGGATGCCGCGGAGAATAGTGTGAAGCCTCCACACGCGCTACATCTCCACGGTAACGTGCTCAACAAGCCACGTGATAAGATGCGCGGATTGACGGTCTCAGATGCGGAGGCAACTTTGATTCGTTCTCCGCCTCCCAGATTGAGGCAAGTCACTACGCCACCATGAGGACTTGGAGCGCATTGGGAATTGGGCATTCCAAATTGGGGAGAAAACCAGAAAAAAAGTTTTAAAAAAAAAAACATTGCGGTAATGAGAATTAGGGGGTTTGTTGATGACCACAAACAATAATTTCAACTTGTCCCTACCTTTCTTTGAAAGAGCACAAATCTGTGTTCCATTGAGACACTTACAATGGAAGTCATTGGGGTCAATCTGTTTCAACAGTATAGCCACAAGACATAAACAATATGTGTGTTATCATGATTTTATTGTGATAAAATCACTTAACCATTTCTGTATAAAATGATATCCAACTTTACAACATAGTTGCCATGACGACAGAAATGTAAACTGCTTTAAACCCTAAAAGGACCTTACAAATGATGATTTAAACAACTTTACAGCTCAAATACTACACTAGTTTTAACAGAAGAATTAATGTAAGTGCTTTTATAAAATGAAAGCTTCACATTTCTGCCTTTAAACCAAGGACTAGAAACTATTTAAGGAATGAAAACCGGAAACAAACTAAATGTTTTGCAGAACGTAACCAAAAATGGCAGCAAAATACATTTTAATTGTTCTGGAGTGAAAAGACGCTTCTTTATATAGGCTACTCTGTATTATACTTTTTTTATGATTTCTAGCATGAAAATTCCCCCACATGTGGAAAAAAATAATCACTTATTTTGGGTGAAACAATTCCCTTATTCTGAACTTGTTTTTCCAAAATACGTGCCTTGTTTTTCTTGTAAGATCTGGAAACACTGCAGCTGATGGATCAGTCACCCTTAGCACAAGAGTACTGTCGTTTTTAAAAGAACTATATTAACCTTTTTTTGTTGTTGTTCTTATTTCCTTTCCATTTGGAAAGGAGGTTGCGGAATGAAAAATACTGTTTCTGCTCAGAATAAATCGAAATGAAATACATTTGGTTTTCAGTCCCTGCTTTAAACCCCCCAAAAAGTGGCCCTATTTACTTCCATTGTAAATCCCTCACTGGAACCCAGATTTTGGCTCAATATTTATTTATTTATTTTTAAGGAAAAGAGAAACTAGTCTAAATAATGTCTTGTGACAATCAACATTATGCCACAAATTCTTTCGATTGAGCTTAACTGGTTTTGAACACGGAATATTCCTTTAATGGCGCTAAAAAGTAGGCTTCATTTTCTATCTGCAAAATATAATTTCTCATGTGTTTCTATTGCTTTTTGAATAAAATAGTTTCATTAAAACGACCAAGCTCCAGCATCACATCACCGATCAGAGATTTAGGGCTGGTAAAGATAAGAGAACAGTGACGGCAATAAAAAGGGTGAGAGGTGACGATACAAATGTGAGCCCTGCCTATGGATCTGCTACGAGCCGGCTTCTGTGTGTGTTTACTTTCGGCTGCATCGCTCTCCCCTTTCCCCTCTTATTTGTCTGCTGACTTTAAAGTCTGCGTGGCCCACCCTCAGAGCGGCTAACTTTTATAAACGTTTTCATGAGAACACAGTCTTCTCTTTTTTCTCCTCCCTCTCCATCCCTCTCACCCTCCCTTCTCGTCCTGCAGAAAACACGAAGGCGCCTCTACAAAGGTCACGGTCACGGCAGAATATCAATTTCAGCTCTGCGAGAGCACCCACTGCCAAGGAGCCTCATTACGAGAGCGAATCCCATCCATCTGCAGCCCACAGACCGACCCACTGCCCCGACAGAGAGAAAGAGAAAGAAAGGGCTAGAGAACAAGACAAGAAAAAAAGAGCAAACGGCAACACTTTGCTCGTCTAACTGTGACACGGACGTGGAGGCCTTGCACGCTCACCTGCGTGCCCTCTGATGACATCACCACCGCATCTACGAATCCTTCCCCAGACCTCTCAGGTTGACCTCTGTAGTTATAGTGACACACAGACAAGCAATAAAATAAAATGAAACAAAGCTCGCAGTCACCTTTTGCTAATAAATGTCGTCAGGTTGTTGCACGCACACACACAGACATAGGAAGAGTCTTAACAATTAACATTTCCCATCCGTCTCCTCTGCACTTTGCCTCCAACAACAGACTTGTTGTCCACAGAAGTGCGAGTCATTGTGCTGTCATCAGTGTCTTTTATGAAGCACTTAATTACTGGACAGTTTAGAATGACCTTTGAGGCAAGCACTCGTCTCTTTTTTTAATGTAATAAACAAAGCAATTATTACTCTTTAAAAGGCTTTACGCTTCCCTCTTGGATGAAGCGCTGTTGTGCACATTTTCACATACGCAGATGCTCTTTTAGCGACAACAGATTTACCTTTTCTGTTTCCAGGATTATTTTAGAGTAGATAACCTGCTCTTCGTGTACGTTCTGCATTCGTATGTAAAATATTAAGCGAAATAACACTTTGCTCATCACATAGCTATATCTTCTTTGTTATTATTCACATTTCTACTCTTTTCGATGTATCTCCATGATGACCCATGATTGTATTCATGTGCATGTAATCAAATTATTCCCCAAAAGTTGTATCATGCATGAAAAGATTTATACTTCCAAGCAAGATTATTAATGTACTATTATTATTATTATTATTCCTGTTTTTTATAAAATGAATATATAAGTTAAGGACATGAAATGGTATTGTGCAAGAGCAGTGTGTCAGAAGAAAACCTAACTGATATAATGCACAGTCTTCCTCTTCACATTTGTTCTGGGATCTGCTGTTCTGATATGGCTTTTCCCTTCTTCCAGTTGTTTTATTTTTGTGTATGTGGTGACATTATAATAACTACACGGTATGAAGTACTCATAAAGCATTCGTTTATATTTGATTGATCATGCATACATTATTGTTCCTACATTATTAAATACATTAATACGCGTTATTAAAATAGTATTATACTAATTTATGTTCACTGTAGCAAACGATTTATTATTGTTTAATAAGTGAATTTATAAGCAGTTTGATAGTGGTTTTTCATCCTGAGTAAACATCTTGTTAATCATTTCTAACTTGAGCCTTAGTGATTTAAAGATGCTGTGGAAATGGTTATTTCATGGCCAACTTTTCAAAGTAATGGATCA
>NC_059380.1:2067500-2152500 GCF_019703515.2 Myxocyprinus asiaticus | reverse complement strand
AGAGTGTATGTTTGGTGTGTGTGTGTGTGAATGTATGTTTGTTGTGTGTGTGCTCTCTGTATAATTGGCAGTTTTTCCACATTTCTCCTCATGATGTTTTCTGTTCTGCTATTCCTGATGTGATTTTCCTCTTTACTGCTCTAAATCAGGCGTGACATCAGAATGAGATTACCTATTAAATTACACTCTTTCTCTCTCTCTCTCTCTCTCTCTCTCTCTCTCTCTCACTCTCACTCTCTCTGGACTTTTACTGCTTTCACATTACCATTTCTGATTCTTAGACATCCCTCTTGCTGCATTAGACAGTATTGGGCTAAAATTATTTTGGTGAAAGGTTTCAAATAAAAGAGGAAATGAAAAACAATGTAGTTAACTCAACATATTTTATTTTTAAGAGTGTCACTTTTTTCCATTCTATTTACACTCAGCTTCCCTCATGAAAAGAGGGTGCATATGTTCTCACACATCCTCTCCGTTCATTCAGAAATCTCATTGTATGCACGGTTAACTGAGAGTCGGGGTGAGGGCATGGAGGGCGGCACCTCCTGGAGAGATGAAAGCTGCTACTACCCGCAATCATTCAATTTATTGTATTGTAAATTATAATTAAAGCTGTTTCTAAAGGCGTACATCCCAGTTTCATTAATCCAATGGAAATGGGGGAGGTGGGTTTGGTCCATGGACTTGGTCAAGTGATTTATTAAGATTTTGAGAGTGTAGGGTAACTGTAAAGAGTAAATGTTTCAGAGAAGACTTTGTTCTGTGTAACACTTCACTGCATTTTTAAACGTGTGTGGGTAGTGGTATACTATTGTTATATATCATCATCCATTTACATTATTATTATTTGTTTTTATTTTTTTGAATTTTGCTTTTTTCCAATTTTATTACATTTTCTATCTGGATGGATTGATGGATGGATAGATGATTTAATAAAATTGGAATGATAACTTTTTGGAATGGGAGTGTACCTATGATGTCTTAAAGGAATAGTTCACCCAAAAATAATAATTCCCTCACCATTTACTTCATCTCAAAATCATATGACGTTCTTTTTTCTCCATAACACTAATGAAGATATTTCAAAGAATGTATGAGGTGTTTTGGTTTTCTATTCAATGCAAGTCAATTTGGATCAAAATTTCCAATCTCCAAAAAGCACTTAAAGCTTGTATGAGAGTAATATGACATGAGGGCTTTAATCCACATCTTCTGAAGCGATACGATCAGACCAAAATTTAAGTCCTTATTTTGACATCTGACCCGATGGGAACACAGAACAGGCTTCAAGACGTTGATTCTTTGATGTTGCATGTGGTTGCTAGGTACTCAATCAAGGTGTTTTTTGTGTGTGTGTGTGTGTGTGTGTGTGTTGGCGACTGCGGTACATTCTGACAAATGTCTCGATCATTTTAACTCACAACTGCATTTTCAAAATAGTCAAACTGGGCGTGAAAACGGTGAACCTGGGAACACTGTGTCTGATTTGTGTACAGCGCAGGAAAGTATTTGTGAATAAGGTCTTAAGTGTGTGTTTGTATTGAAGTTTATTGCAAGACATGGCTGGAAAAGAGGCACATAAATGAAGTCGCATCACCCCGCGGTCAGATTGAATGGATCTGAAAAGACACCTTGTAGGTATACTTTGAGGCCAACAACCCAGAAAATGATGTAATTGCAAGTAATTTCCTCACCTAATCTCGATTCAGATATCCTGTGTGCACACAGCACACTTCTTTCAGCCTAAATGGACCCCTGACTATCCGCAGTTACTGGACGGTAAAAGAGGCCATCACAACAACCGACAGTGTCACACTTTTAACAAGGCATCAATATTTTTCGAATAGCCCATTGTCCTTTCTTATTTTGTGGACGAATGAAATTATATCATTTTGCATCCGTGTCTAAACCCACGCCTGTCACACGTCCACTTTCCAGGAAACAGGGATTCCTCTTCATTCTTTTTATTTGTGTTTACTCGTCCGATGCATCAGACTCCCTGCAGGCAGAGTGTAGTGTCTGCCCTTAGTGGGATCAAAACTCACATCAGCACCACGGACAGCTCCAGCAAAAGCAATGCTAATGAAGCAAGGCCTTCCTCGTTCCCTTCTGTACTAGCATCAGAAAGGCACTCACTCTCACCATCACCACCGCGAGCGTAACCCCGAGAGAGAGCAGGCTGCGGATGTTCTCCACTTCTGTGTCCCATGTTCTTTTCCGTTAACTCCTTATTTTTTCATGAACTGCCTCTTTTTCTTGCTCTCTTTTGCTCTCATCCTACAGCAAAAAGACAAGAACACAAGAAATAACCCTGACCCCCTTGTCTTTCTCTCCAAAAATCATCCTAATAGTACTAACCGAGGAAGCAGAGCATATGAAATTCTATGTAGTTCTGCCTCGGCAACCAAGACAAGATCTACAGTATCCGCAAGGCAAACGATTCATCCTTTCCTCCTATCCTAATTCCTACTGTCAGCCGGCCTTCCACAGGACGACAGGGAGAGCTGAAGGGGTAAAGAATCACAAAATGGCCAAGAGAATGCTTTATTTCTGTGCGCTGTGTGAAGAGGACAGTGCTGTGTCCCGGGGTCATGCCAACAGAGTACGAAGAGCAAGTGGAAGAGGTTAAAGGTGCCTGTAAGCTGACATGCTTGTTTGTATTTTTGTAAATACACATGTAGGTGTTTTCAATGCTACTTTTGAATGTTAATTATGCTTGAAATGACTAAAAATGGTATGTATGGAGTGCTGCTGTTTTTGTCTATTTTCTTCTTTGTGTGTGTGCGCTTTGTACCACGAATGTGTTTCCTTTTTATTCTCTCTGCTGCCTCGACTGTTGGATGTGAAACTACTTGACAGACGGTCGTCAATAACAATGTGAAGGTCTGGCTGTTCTCTAACTGTAGCAACCAAGGCGAACACAGACTGTCCAACTCGAGAAAGAGAAACAGACATCTGTTGGATTTTGAACATGCATTGATGCATCTCAAGCTGCCATCGCAAAGCCTTTCCTCCAAGCAACAACAAAAACGAGATCAAGGGAGAAAAAAAAAGATGCTTTTTCTTTATTGAACACTTGTGCGGTTGTGTGTATAATTTAAAGGGAAACAAAGCATATTGTGTGGCAGATTGCAGGCTGCTTGGGTTTAATTGGAGATGGGGAGAGTGAGGCAGATGTGACTTAAGACTGTTCAACTCCGATTACCAGAATGAATGTTCACCACACCCTCTTCTGCGATACACATACCGAACAAATATATCGATCAAAGTCAAAATCGTATCATTTTGAATGCTGACTAAAGGAACATTCCAGGTTCAATACAAGTTAAGCTCAATCGACAGCATTTGTGGCATAATGTTGATTACCACAAATAATAATTTCGACTCATCCCTCCTTTTCCTTAAAATCTGGGTTCCAGTGAGGCACTTATAATGGAAGTGAATGGGGCCAATTCATAAATGTTAAAATACTCACTGCTTCAAAAGTGTAGCAACAAGACGTAAAACATTATGTGTATTATCATGATTTTAGTGTGATTATAATAACTCACTAAACTTTTCTGTGTTAAAATGTATCCAATTGGACAACTTTGTTGCCATGACGATGTCACTGTAAACCCTGGAATGATGGTAAAATGCTCAAATGATGCACAAGTTTTAACAGAAGCATTAATGTAAGTGCTTTCATAAAATTATAAGCTTTTACTTAAACATTTCTGCCTTTAAACCCTCCAAAAATTGGCCCCATTTACTTTTAAGTGCCTCACTGTTACCTCTGCTTTTTTTTTGCACAAAAAATATTCCATAAATGCTGTCATTTGAGTTCAACTTGTATTGAGTTATATAAGGTTATTTGCAATGTAAGCCATTGTGGAACTTCTGCCAGATGTAGCTGGTGGTGGTGTAGTGGACTAAAGCACTGAACTGGTAAGCTGAAGGTTGTTGGTTCAATTCCCACAGCCACCATCATTGTGTCCTTGAGCAAGGCACTTAACTCCAGGTTGCTCCAGGGGGATTGTCCCTGTAATAAGTGCACTGTAAGTTGCTTTGGATAAAAGCGTCTGCTAAATGTAAATATGTAGCTGTTGAATTAGACATATCCTCTTTCCAAAACCCTGCCCCTCAAAGGCATGCATGCACAAAGAGATGCTTGTAATCAGAGCTGAAGCAGGAGAACAGCTCAATACATATAACAGGTAAGCACACAATTAATGTCAACAAACCTGAACAGTTACACTAACCTTGTGCAGATACTATAAAATTAGTTGTCAAAAGCAACTGCAGCAAAATAGCATTCTCTCACTCTCAAACTGATGCTCTTAGCTTTTTGCTGCCCTGTAAACATGCAGAAGTTTGAGACAGCATAAGGGTGAACAAATTAGGAATTATGATTTTTGGGTGAACTATCCATTGTAGCCTACTAACATTTAGACTTGGCCAGAAATTTCTTTTGAAAGGTGTATCACTCAAAATGAGTGTTGCCACCCTTATCCCTCTTATCTATCACATTTATTAATGGCTCTTTCTCATTGTTTTAATAAGAAACATTTCTCTCTTTCTTCAAGGGACAGAAAATTTGTGTGAGTGTTATTACAGAGAGAGCAGTAACCTCCTCATCCCCGACACTAACAGGCACTTCTGTCTAGGAAAACTGGAAATTACTCCTGACAAAACTAAGTGCCTCCTTCCGCCATTCCAGATTAAGAGCGACTGCCCTCCAGAGTGGAGTTCTACTGAAGACTCACTCTTTTATTTCTCTCTCTTAATCGTGCACCGCCCATCCAATACATGTCCCTGGATACAGAACTCACTTTCTAATAATACTCAGTCCTTCTTGGTTTAGAGGAGTTCTTTTGTCAGATATTGTAACAAGTCTGCTGGGAGTTTTGCTCTTGAGGGAGCCAAAACAGACAGGATGCCTGGCACTTCCTGGCATTTCTCTATCTGCACACTCTGCCAGACTTCCTGTGCTTAAGTGGTGTTGGTTTGATTTTCTTCATTTCACTGCAAGTCTCCTTTTTCTCTGTTTGCATCTGCTGTCCTTTCTCACAAATAATTTTCCACCCCCAAAATTGATAAGCACTTTGAACCTCTCATCACTTCCTGGGTTTTGACTCACTCGTCTGTCCTTTCCATCATGCTTCACGGATCTTTTTTTGCCAAAAATGAAAAGAACTCACTCCCTCCCTTGTTCCTCGTCTTGCTGCTTTTCTTTTTTCAACAATCTCCTGACAT
Source organism: Myxocyprinus asiaticus (assembly GCF_019703515.2). Taxonomy (NCBI): domain Eukaryota; kingdom Metazoa; phylum Chordata; class Actinopteri; order Cypriniformes; family Catostomidae; genus Myxocyprinus; species Myxocyprinus asiaticus. Next base: position 2,147,265 of record NC_059380.1, on the reverse strand, counting down.
TGTCATCTTGCTGAACAAAAGACTGACTTCACACCATTGTGACTTCAAAGGGGGTTTTCACCCTGAAATGGCACTTATGGCAGTTCCTAACCTTTTCTCAGCAGTCTTACTGTAAGGGAGTAACAGAATCCAGCCAGTCACCTGCTTGAGCGTGACTGAGTTTGATTCAGGATAATCCAGCACCTTTTCACAATTCTTCATTCCTACTCTATTTCTATTATAAGGACAGCCCCATTGAGAGAAGATGGCCTCAATCTCTGATAGAGGCCATGGTGTTCTTTAAAGAAACTGCTTTTTTGGGTTTGAGCCAATGAAAGAAGCAGAAGAGGAAGCAAACTCTAAGCTCTGTGTTCACCTGGATGCTCATTATTGGTTAATGCAAATGCACTGAGTGATTCAGCATAATTCCCCAGCCCTGCTTCTTACAAAAAGTCTCTAATTGTTGCTTTGCTTAAAAATGAGGGTAAATTAGACTTTACAAAGTGTCCTCCAAGGAGAATGCTCATTCGGATTCTGCACAAGTTTGGAGGCGAGAATGAGTGCAAATAAAGTACAATTCTAGAAAGCATCGCACCGTTGCTTGTAAACTCCTCAGAAACAGCAGCTTATAAATAGACTCAACTGTGGCCACTGTGTGAGTCAGTGGATGTCAGTATAGCTTAAGTTTGAGGATGGATGTCCTTTTCTAGGCTTTTCCAGACAAAGATAATCATTTCCCCCTAGGACAAAAGCTAATGAAAGGGATTCTGTCCAGCCGGGGCAGGGAATCCAGGGTGTCTTTGGCTCGAAAAAAAGTGATTTCACAAGGTCACATGACCCCGAGCAAGTTTGTGATGTACGAGAAGGACAATGCCCAGGGCATACGTGATGGAACCAGGCCAGCATGCCACCGCGTGCTGCCTGACAGACAGGGCACATAGCACCAGCAACCCACTAGCAGAGTCATGGGGTAAACTGACAGTGTTCTGCATTACATGTCATCATTCTTGGACATTAACTGCTTTCTCTGTCAGCTTCATGTCACTCTTTCAGAAGACTAAAATATTTTTTTGCTGAATAATGCAACGTTAATCGGAATGAACTTATCATTAGTTCTGCATACATTTTGGCCCTGATTTACTAAGACAGCAAATAGCCAGCCTGTTCTCATGAACATTATGTGACCATAGCAACATTTTAGCAAAACAAAATTGCATGCTTTATTACATGTTTCACTGCAGTTTCACAGTGAAATGTCCAGCGGGGGTTGCCTGAAGTGAGTGAAATGGTGTCGTTGTCAGGCAACAATTAATGAGTAAAACATACCTTTCTAAATTAAAACTTTAACTTTAACCTAACCAATAGTGATCTAAAATCAAAAGAGAGGTAGACACAAAACAGACACTAAACCAACACCTAAACCTAACCAATGCTGTCCAGAAACAGAATGCGAAATGAAAAGCATATTTTCTGAAGCAACCATGTTATTTTGCGTAACTTCTATGACACTTTTGTGTCACGTGTCAGCTTGCATGTTTGGATGGGCTCGAACTGGGCACTTCTGAGTCCAAAGTCCAACACTCTATCAGGTGAGTTACTGCGGAAGCTAATCACATTGAATAAGTGTGTAGATGTAGGTGAGCCTGTAATACAAGCAGAAGTAAATAAAACGCACAGTGTTGTAGCATTTCTAGTGTTAGTTTCACCAGGAAACGGCGGTGAAATGTAGAACGCGGCACGTAAAAGTCAGTTTGCCATTTTTCATTCTATTAGATTAGGTTGCAAATAGTAAGGGTACTAATTTGCTTGTGCAATCTATCAATTGCATGTGCATGTCATGGCCTTTTAGCGGGTGATTTACTAGGAAAAATCGTGCAAATAATTACACGTGCAAATATTTTGGACACACCCTCCAAAAGGAGGCTGTAGCATGTTGTACATGCACCAAATGCATGCTCACTTACAGTACTGCTCTCACTAAATTCCATTTACATTTTTATTACAAATATATTTATTTATTTATTTATTATGATTATATTATATCGTCATAAAATCCTTGCTATGTAACAAGTGTGAGTAGATGATAAGAATACACATGACACACTTCTCTTGACATTTTACATGTTTTTTTTTTTGTTTTTTTTAACATTTTTATGCATTTGGCAGACGCTTTTATCCAAAGCAACTTACCATGCACTTATTACAGGGACAATCCCCCTGGAGCAACCTGGAGTTAAGTGTCCTTGCTCAAGGACACAATGGTGGTGGCTGTGGGGATTGAACCAGCAACCTTCTGCTTAGCAGTTTTGTGCTTTTGCCCACTGCACCACCACCACTCCGTTTCATGTTTCACAATGATGCGGAGCGAATTCATAATTCACAAAGAAGTAAATTATGTTCAGCACATGTTAAGCCATTGCACCACTGATGTATACTTTAACGAAATCTGAATTTCAAAGTGCATTTGTCTTGACTATGGCCTAGTTAGCTGCACGCGAGAGGCTGTAACACACTTTTGGTCTTTCATATTGTTTGTATTTTGCTTATGAACATTAATATCTAATAACAGTGGTTCACTTTCAGTGCAGTGCAAATCTGAGGAATGGTATTTTGAACATACTTGTCATGCAATTTGGATAATGGAAGGACATTCTCGAAACACAGAGCAGGTCCATTCATGTGACTTTAATGTACCTCAACAAAAGCTGTTTATGATAATGATGGTATAAAAAGTGCAGTCTGAGAGAGAATAAGGCAAACGCTGTGTCTGGAGCAGAGCACAAGTACAAAGTGGCAGCCTTTGATCTCCATGACAGCAGTGACAGCGACTGGGCGGGCGGAACCACGCGGAGGGTCTTCCGGGATTCATTATCCTGTTTGTGAGTCGTTTTAATGATGGGGGAGGTCCCTGCCTTCACAAAGAGTCACAACAGAGCCATTTATGCACACATCTGATCAGAGGCGCTTCCCTAATTACTGTTTCGGATCCATTAAAATATTTCCTCCATTCAAGACTTTTCACGGCAATTACTTTAGACTGTGAAGGTAGAGCAATAATATGAAAACAATCAGCCACAACACCAATTACAAAGAAAAAACTATTAAACACCCGACTCCAGAGACAACATTGACAATTAATTGTCTTTTTGTTCTTCATTTAGTGCTGTAAGAGGTAGAGCCCACATTTTTGTGCTGTATTTTAATTGAATCTGTCCTGAGATCATGTTCAGGGCCTTAAAATGAAAATGGCAGATCATCTGCTATGATAAAGACTTCACATCAGCTCTAAAGTGATTAATCAATCAATGTTGGCGAGTGCCTTGTTTAATACAAGAACTTTAGAATTAGGGCCACGTTAATTGGTCCCTGCTGTTAAATGCTACACCGTGGGGAAATTGAATTATTTTGTAGTGAATCAGGGTCAGGAATAAGTTATAGGATATTCTCTCTGATGGTTTTGCACCATGTAAAGCAAGCCTGGACATGTGTCAGTACATGATGGCATATAGAGGTATCACTGTCTCACTTCCCTCCCTCATTTCTTTCAGTTCTCCCCTACTGTATCTCAACTCTTCTGAGACAGTGGTATGATTTAATGTGATGAAAAAAAAATGGTGTTGGGCCATAGACCAAGCGTTAAGTTCTCGCTTAGTTGAGAATTAGAGAAAGCGTGTAAAAAATAAATACAAATAATGCACTATTACCCCACTACTTCTCTCTGCCATCTCTCTGCTCTCATTGTAGGGAGGGTTGTGAGAGGTGCAGTGTAAATGGACTCATCGTGTTTGTTTCAGGCTGCCCAGGACACCTGAGTCTTAGTCCCGGCTAACCCATCATGTTGTAACCCCCAATGAACATTTCTGACACACTTCTAAAGCCTGAGTAAGGTGGCCTATAAAAGTTAAATCTGTCATTAGTCATGAAATATGTCAAATTAGATAATAATATTTGACTTATTCAATATTCAAACTTAACAGCTGGTTTAGACTGCACAAGTTACTTGCTGCATTCAAAATAAAGGCAAAGACAAATTGTAGAAGTTGTACATTATTTTTATTCACATATCCTTTCACAGACAACCAGTTTATGCTCTGCAGCAGTGGAGATGGGGCAAGGCAAGTTTATTTATACATATTGAGATCTTACATGATGATCTTGTTTACTGTATATAAGATCATTGTTAGATCATTTTGAGCTAATTGCAATTTGGAAATGAAAAACAATTGTTGTGATCGGAGTTGTGCGATTCCTTCGGAAAAAAATCTTCCAATAGCAGCTGCAGGGAATGGGTCTTATTAGAGCAGGCTTATCCGTGAAAATGTTATAAATTATGTCAAATCCTGAGTTTGTCCTGATCCAATGATCTGGATGAAAATTTGAAGAAGTACAAATTTCAAAGAATATTTTGGAAACCCATTTTCAGCTCTATTCTAACGAAGCGCTCATTGAAAGCAGCTCTTTTCTGGGATGTCAAAAGAACCCGGAAGTGTAGTGTTTGTTTGTAAACAGTAACTTTATCGATAGTCCGGGTCTTCTGAAGCCATGTGATAGTTTTGTATAAGTAACAGGGGAAACATTTTAGTTGTCATTCACTGAAAATCTTCCCTTCGGCTGCGGCTCTCAAATTTTAGTATCCACATATTTTAACTAGTGTGGTGCATTTGGTTATTACTAGGGCTTTCAATTGAATGCATTAAGTGTGATTTAATTATATAAAAAAATAGTGCATTAAGAAAATAATGCCCTCAGAGTTTATAGATACTTTTATAATATTTAACAGATGTAATTTGCCAACAAACGCACAGAGAGAGAAGCAGAATCAAATCAGAAACACACATACAGTACTAGACGTGTCAACGGGCAATTTGTTTTTATGGTGCGGTGAGAGAGTTGCTATGGAAGGAGCTAAATGAGGGTGAATTAAGATGGAGAGGAAGGAGCAGGCCACAGGGCTAGTTTTAGAAAAACAAGTTGAAGTGATGTCTGATCTGATTTATAAACCCCGGGTGTCATTTCCAAATCCTCTCTTTTTTGGGGCTGCTGTGTAATACAAGAGATGAATAAACAAATGTGCCTCATTAATATGTATAGCCACGCATTTCTATGGCCGTACTGGGATATTCAACATGGTTGAATATTTTCAGCTGCCGTTGTTAAATGCAATATCAGCAGTACAGCATTTTTTATGTTTTACATGTTGCTTGACGCAAAAAGGTTGTTGCATTTGGGCATTCGAATTTATAACATGTAAAACACTTTAGACAACAGCCTTAAAAAAGAACAAACTCTCTCACTGAGGCTTTAATATTCACAATTTCCTGACCACAGGTTAAGTAGATATTAGATTACAGCCAAAAGTTCTCATTATTATGAATTTGCTTTATAACAGTTTGTATAGATCTGACATGCACATGTTCACTCAAGCTCCGACTGAGAACAGTTAGTGAGGAATTAATGGTACAGTGTGTTTCAAAGTACCCCTGGATCACAAACTCGAGGTGGGTTAGAAAAACAAGAGAAAGGAACATGTATGCTAATTATATTCCAAGTAATGCAAAGCGGTTGCACTGACAGCGAATTGAAGATTGTTTTGCCAGTCAGGCTTTAATGGGTGGCTAATTGCTCCTCTCCCGTTAGTCATGGACTATTCATGTACAATTAGTCCGTGATTCAGTGTCTACACAAGCACTAGGGCACAGCTTTGATGTGTTACCTTGTGTCCTGTCATAAAATACAACACATTTCTGTTCTGTTTTACACTTTAACAATGGTTTCTTGCTAATAACTTAATACATAATAATAATAATAATAATACTGGATAATGCCACAATAAATTGAGTATAAATAACTGATTAGCTCCATATACAGTGTGTGTGTGTGTGTGTGTACTGTATGTAGTCATGAGGTTAAAGGTACTTTTTCAGTTGTGTGACTATAGCTCAGCTGTTTTCAAAATAGTTGAAAATAGATTCACAGGATCATAACTTGACATTTTTTACAAAAGTTCATATAGCAAAATTAATATGTTAGAAAATACTAGCAACACGATCGACAGGAAGCCGGCATGTTGTTTCCGAGAGTTCCAGTACGCTAAGATTGGCAAATTACGCAAAACAACTCGCTTTTGGCGCCCCTCTGTGGACATTTCACCCGGATAATGAAGCTCACACAAGCCCATTTGCCCAACAACACTTACTAATTTGGCCACTGGGGGCAGTGTTTCGCATTTCGATAATTACAGACCGATTTTAGCTAAGAAAAGTCAATCTACTGTTTCCGATTTCACTGTGAGATCAGCCTGATACTTGGACTGGGAGTCGATTCCAAAGATAATCAGTCCAAAGCATGGAGTTGACTCCGCTGAGGGGAATCGATTCTGCTCGGAGGTGTGACATTATATTTTGTCATTCAAGCTAGTGTGAAGTGTGCTTTTTATTGCACTGTTTATTGCAAGATTTCATTTTGCCTCCTCTTTTTTTTTCTCTCTTTCTCTTCTCTTTCTTGTCTGGAAATAAGTCTGGAATTGACTTGAAAACCTGGAATTCCTACATGAAATATATGCATTTTAGTTACTAAAAAGAGATTGGTAAAAATGTTAGTGTAAAGTGTGCTCTATATTGCAGTGTTTATTGTAAGATTTCAGTTTGCCTTTGTTTTTGTTTTTTTATTCAGCAAATTGAGGAAATAAGTCTGGAATTCCAACATTTCTGGAATCAAACAGCCTTGTTGAATATCGCTGTTTATCTGTCTGTTAATGCTTTTCTCACTATTTTCAATGCAGTGTTTTATAAGTTCCATTTAGTGTAAAATTGTTCAAGTTTAATGTCGTTTTTTCAGAACAATAGCTTCAACTTTTTGTTAGTATTTGTAGTTTAGATAACCATTTTCCTCAACAGGTTAGCACTGTAGTTTAACTACTTATGAGTAGCTTGTAGCGTGACCATATCTTAAACTAAAATGAAATCTCATCTAAGACAAAACACTTTCATGCTTATGGCCTTTCTAACATTTCTTCCCAAACTCTTTGTATTACTAACAAAATGTCAATATTTTATTTAGAAATTCCATTTTCCATGTTGAAACGATTGTGTGGTTTTAATCAGTGCTATTCTCCTCATCATAATATAATGTTAGACACTTTGCGTAGATAAAAACAAACTATGCAGAAGATCTGAGACCAAATCACACTGGCTTTGTTAAATACACTGCAGAGGTCAGCATTTGAAATAAAAGAGATGGAAAGAGCCAGATGCTTTTATGTCCATGAGATTCCCATTACAAGAGAATCCTTTGTCTCTTTTGAGGTTAATAAAAAGGCACTAATCTTTTGTGGTGATGATATTGACACGGAGAGCATGAATGATGTCAGGGAATGTGGTGCAAGTGATTGGTGAGGATAGAAATGAAGTCAAAAATTATTTCTTCCAGTGTCCTTTTACGACTCCAGAACATGCAGTGAACGTGTGCAACCACAGAGATTTTCATTCTTATTTGCATTGCCAAATGCTGTTTCAGTAGTGTGCAACATTTGAGTTGTGGAATTAAAATCTTGTACTCTTTTTCCATAGGCGAATTCATTTTTAACAATTACTTATAAACCTTTAAAGACAGACCTACCGTGAACTCTGAGGTTGTTAATCAGTGGGACAGTATATGATTCTGATGTGTTTAATAGTGGAATTCCTGTTGAAAAACTACAGTACCCATGAAAACCACCAATCAGAGAATCACGGCAAACAAAGTGCAGCAAAAGAGCTCTGCAGCAATCGCAATCAAGTCAGGCAACTTTAAATCAATTAATATTTTTCCATTGTTTTTAATTCAATGTTTTTTGCAATGCTTCATAGGATTGTAATACATGCCCTCAGGAAAGAAAGTGTTCCATCTTGTACTTTTGTCTCTTTGTCCGATTTTCAAATTCAGTTATGTTACGCTCTCTGAAATCCCTATGGAAAAAAATGGGAATTGTGAATGGGAAAAATACTTCTGGAACCAGCGCAGCTGAAAAAGTGGGTGTACACTGTTGCGTTATATAGTAACTCTATTTCTGCAGAGTCATTAATAAGCAAACAGCAAGCTTTTAGTAACAATGTATGAATTCATGGACTTTCCATTACGGATTCTCTGGCTTCGGGATTCTGTGCGGTGTACACTGTATATTGCATACTTTTTTTAATATATTTTCACTTTTGGCCTTAGGATCATATAATGAATCAAGAAAGATTAAAATTATGTGTTGCATTGTTGGATACAGTATCCCGTGAAGTGTTACGTTCTGCACATTTTGCAAATGTAGATGTTCATCCAGTTATTCCATGTATACAGGACATTTGCATACTGCACGCAGTCTTAATGCATACGGCAGGATTTGTAGAGTTGTGTGGTAGTACGCTATTACTAACATAACCTGGTTCTGTTGTCCGCATTATACTGTAAGTGCCCATCTTGATGGCATTTTCTGTTTGTCTGCCTCTGATACTTTTCTTTCTCCTTGCAGTGTGTGAATGAACTCCCACGAAGGAATGGGAGTTGTTTACAACTCTTTCGACCCAAATGAGCAGGGCTGACCTCCTCTTATCTTCCCACTTACAGATCTTGTCCAGCGACATTACTCTACATATGGTCAGTCTGTCCTGAGGCCAGGCATGAGTTTGTGCATGTGTGGAGGCAGACAGGCATATCTGCAGCTGTCATCTCACTGTGCAAGTCAAGCTAGAGACTCACTCACTCCAACACGTATTTGCATATATACACACGAAAGCTCATTTTATATGATCATCTCTGACAGGAAGCATCCAAGCTGGCCTCGAAAGTTATCTTGAGGAAAGATGCAGAGATGCCAAACAGTCTACACATAACCCATTTCATCTCCATCTCACAAAAAGGTACAGCAAACGCTGGCATCCTCAACTCCAGCATCTAACCATGTAAACACATGCTAGCAGTTCAGATAGAAGTCAGGAAAGGAAATTCATGTTGTTTACTAAATCTGTCTGCCTTCATTTGTTTCAGTGGGAGACGGGCAGACATGTACAACTGAGATTTGAGCAACTGCGTCATTTGATCATGTTAGAACATGGCAATGAACTGCAGGGAATATATGAGCATAGCTTATTATCCCACAATGAATTTATCACATTTTTACAAGGTGCCATTAGTATTTAAAATATATGCATGTAAGCTGAATGTCCTGAGCATAATTTATGAATTATAATACTTCTTTTTTAAATATTGTATTTAAATGTTCAAAGCAGAATGAGCAGTTCTTTATGTGCAGTAATCTGTTATCACAAGACAGATATACATTATACATGTCTGTTTAAAATGACTACATTAAATCAATATGTGGCACCATCCAGTAAAATTGTGATCCTTGTCATTTACCTCAAGTAAAATATTCACTCTTAATTCTGGTCATCAATGTGAGTATATAATCCATCCTTCTGGAGAATTCCTTCTTCAAACAAATAAGCCTTAAAGTCAACATGAAATTCAAAATTCAACCTATTTATTTTCTTAATACATGGTCCGGATCTTATTGTGAACGATTCATCAGTGCAGTTTTTTTTAGTTTTTTTTTTTAATTTATCTTTGTAACTCTAAAATGATAATAACTTGCTCTTCCTTTGAAATTATTTTCCTATTCTGATGACATGACTTAGGCCACATGTGCTGTTGGATAATATTACCCAATAGTCAAATACCTGTAGCTATTGATGCTGCCTGCATATATACATATATTCAGTACTGTGCAAAAGTTTTAGACACTTGTGAAAAATGTTGCATAGTGAGAATGTCTTTAAAAATAATGCCATCAATATTGTCCATGATGTAGGCCTTAAAATCCATCCACAGGTACACCTCCAATTCAGTACACCTCCTATCAGAAGCTAACTGACCAACTGTTAAAGGCTTGACATCATTTTCTGGAATTTTCCAAGCTGCTTAAAGGCACAGTTAACTTAGTGTATGTAAACTTCTGACCTACTGGAATTGTGATATAGTCAATTAAATGTGAAATAATCTGTCTGGAAAAATTGTTCATGTCATGCAGAAAAGTAGATGTCCTAAACAACTTGCCAAAACTATAGTTTGCTAATATTAAATCTGTGGAGTGGTTAAAAAAAAAATTGTTTTAATGACTTCAACATAAGTGCATGTAAACTTCTGACTTCAACTGTATATATATATATATATATATATATATTTTCCTTCACATTTTAGAATAATAGTAAAGTCATTAAAACTATGGAATAACATAAATGGAACTATGGGAATTATGTTGTGACTAAACAAAATCCAAAATAAATCAAAACTGTGTTATATTTTAGTATCTTCAAAGTAGTCACCCTTTGCCTAGAATTTGCAGACATGTACTCTTGACATTTTCTCAACCAACTTCTTGAGGTATCACCCTGGGATGCTTTTTAAACAGTATTGAAGGAGTTCCCATCTATGCTGGGCACTTATTAGCTGCTTTTCTTTATTATTTGGTCCAAGTCATTAATTTCAAAAACGTATTTTTTTTTTTAAATTAAATTTTAGATTTATAATGAAATAAATTAATATGGTGGCACAATTATATTTTTGTCTACAAAACTAATTTCAAACATTTAAGCATACGCCTTCAGATCAAAAGATTTTTAAGATCATGAGAAACATTTCAGTCAAGTGTTTCAAAACTTTTGACCGGTCGTGTATATACACACTGGTGGTCAAAAGTTTGGAATAATGTACAGATTTTGCTCTTATGGAAAGAAATTGGTACTTTTATTCAGCAAAGTGGCATTCAACTGATCACAATGTATAGTCAGGACATTAAACATGAAAAATTTCTATTGCAATTTGAAACTCTTTGAAATAATGTTCAGAACTTCTTAAACTACTCCAAAGAGTTCTCAACAAAAAATCCTCCATGTGCAGCAATGACAGCTTTGCAGATCCTTGTTATTCTAGCTGTCAGTTTGTCCAGATACTCAGGTGACATTTCACCCCACACTTCCTGTAGCACTTGCCATAGATGTGACTGTCTTGTCGGGCACTTCTCACGCACCTTACAGTCTAGCTGATCCTACAAAAGCTCAATGGGGTTAAGATCCATAACACTCTTTTCCAATTATCTGTTGTCCAATGTCTGTGTTTCTTTGCCCACTCTAACCTTTTCTTTTTGTTTTTCTGCTTCAAAAGTGGCTTTTTCTTTGCAATTCTTCCCATAAGGCCTGCACCCCTGAGTCTTCTCTTTACTGTTGTACATGAAACTGGTGTTGAGCGGGTAGAATTCAATGAAGCTGTCAGCTGAGGACATGTGAGGTGTCTATTTCTCAAACTAGAGACTCTGATGTACTTATCCTCTTGTTTAGTTGTACATCTGGTCTTCCACATCTCTTTCTGTCCTTGTTAGAGTCAGTTATCCTTTGTCTTTGAAGACTGTAGTGTACACCTTTGTATGAAATCTTCAGTTTTATGGCAATTTCAAGCATTGTATAGCCTTCATTCCTCAAAACAATGATTGACTGATGAGTTTCTAGAGAAAGCTGTTTCTTTTTTGCCATTTTTGACCTAATATTGACCTTAAGACATGCCAGTCTATTGCATACTGTGGCAACTCAAAAACAAACACAAAGACAATGTTAAGCTTCATTTAATGAACCAAATATCTTTCAGCTGTGTTTGATATAATGGCAAGTGATTTTCTAGTACCAAATGATCAATTTATCATGATTACTCAAGGATAAGGTGTTGGAGTGATGGCTGCTGTCTAGATTTGATCAAAAATGACTTTTTCAAACAGTGATGGTGCTGTTTTTTACATCAGTAATGTCCTGACTATACTTTGTGATCAGTTGAATGCCACTTTGGTGAATTAAAGTACCAATTTCCTTCTGAAACAGCAAAATCTGTACATTATTCCAAACTTTTGGCGGCCAGTGTGTGTGTGTGTGTGTGTGTGTGTGTGTGTGTGTGTGTGTGTGTGTGTGTGTATATAACATAATAAATGAAAAAAAAAAATATATATATATATATATATATATATATATATATATATATAATTCAGATTGAAATATATTGTGTTATTGTTTATTGTTGCGTCATTAAGTAAAGCGTTTATTAGACCATACAAAAATAGTCTTTAAAAGTCAATATATTTTTGGTTTTATTCCCATATAATTCAACATAAGCTTACAGTCGACAGCAATCCATTTTGCATTCGAGTTTGCAAATCATGTTCTTATGTTCCGTCTGCACTGTTTTTAATTGTCGATTAATATAAGCATCAGACGGACGCTATTGAACCATTTCACTGGTTTTCAGCATCCTAAATGCTGTTTTTAGGACGCTGTGTCAGGTTAAACGTGGTTTACATTTTTAAATCGTGCAATCCCTGCATTATGTTGTGCTTCTTCCAGCTGTCAAGAATGCATCCTGTGTGACTGGCTCTTATTCTGTGGCAGCGCTGCTTGTGTTGTTGAGGTGCGCTGACTGCCCTCTGCTGAAGTGGATCGCAAAAAAAAAAAATTACTTCAAGTTTTAATTGCTAAGATGGAAGATAGAAAAATATGTACTTTTATTATGGAATAAACCTATGGGGCAGGGGACATGGTTAATTGCATAGTTTTTAGGTAATTAATCTCTCTAAATTAACTCGTTAATTTACGTATATATATATATATATATATATATATATATATATATATATATATATATATATATATATATATATATATATATACACACAAATATGCTTTAGATAGGCAGTAAAAATTCCAAAGGCATTTTGTTTTAGACTAGGGTGAGTCAAGACCCAATCTTCTCCTGGGGTTTACATCAGAAGGTCTAGTTAACATCAGCTCATCGCATATGACATCTCTAAACGCACACACTCAGCTGCTGTTGACCTGCTGTGAATGTCCACACAAAGTGACACACTGGTGCTATCTGTTTGTCTGCTATCTGCTCGCTCCTCTGCTTCTCTGGTCAGAGAGATAGAGACACACAAAAACATACACACTGCACCCTAGAGCTGTCCACCCCACCATCAAAAACAAGCCACATATCTACAGCAAGAGGATGCATGCAGGGCTCACAGAACTGATTTCGGTTAAGATAAAGCCTACATGCACGTTTGCGTGCACATACAGCAGTGTACATACTGTATTTCAGATACAATTTCTGTCATTGCACCGTAGATTATCTGGCCGTGTCAGTTCAGGTGGGTTACGGTTCTCCAATGTGGTCTCCTCTTTCCCATCAGCAGACTGAGTGATTTGTCTGAGATAGAGGCCCTCCAACAGCAAGCACAAAAATACAAACCATGATTGACTTTATCCCCTCAAGACCTGAGAATACACAATCTCGTCCGTCCACATCCATCTGAGTAAAAGTTGTTTGCTGTTTTTGGCCAAGAAACGGACTGGAAGTAATGTCAAAATGGGGCAAGTTGAACTGATTGAACTGATGAACTGAGTTGAACTTTTAGTCAACACAAATCCTTGTTTGTAACCCATTTTACTTCTGTAATGTTTTATTTTCAAGTTAAACAGGATATTTGAGAAAACATGTATCTATACATCTGTCCATCCGCATGTCTGTCTGTCTGTCTGTCTGTCTGTCTAAAAACGTGGGGGGAACTGGAATGTGAATGTAGAAATTCAGATGACAGTGTAATTCGTCTTTGCTATAAGCTATGCATAATTTAATTTCATTTCATTTTAACCAACTGATCTCAGTTTGGGACACTCTGGGCTGTCAGTAAAGGGTTAAACTTTATGAGTCATGTGACAAAACAACATGGTGCCGTTCTCAGTGGAGTTTGTCTTTGGGAGAAATGCCAACAAAACTTCATCTGGTAAGAAACCTCATTACGTTTTTACATTGAAACCTGTTTGAGTCAAATGATTAGAGTCTCTAGTTTCATCCCATATGCCATTTTGAAAATGTGACCGATGTATCATGAAACGGCACACTGTTAAATACAATGACCACTATAGTGGACAATAGTGCTATTTTCCCTTTAGAAATCCTATATTTACTGTGTCTTTTCACATTGAGACTCAATGGGTTCATTCAAAACTTGGAAAATATTGTTTTCAGGGGCTGTTTACAGAGTTAGAATGAAAATAAGGTGCATTTCGAACTGTTCTGAGACCAGCATGCTGAAGGTTAAGTCATTCACTAAATAGTGAGCAAGGGAGCATCTTATAGCTTTCTTATGCAGCCAAGTGCACTCCTAACATTTGGTCAAAAGTTCAGTTTCAGGCTGCAGATGATGTTTGGATCACTCAGCATGTTTGACAGACATGGGACAATGATAATCAGTACATAGATTCAGAATTTTATAATGCTACATTTTATATAAACATGGTTACATTTTACATTTACATTTATTCATTTGGCAGACGCTTCCAAAGCGACTTAAAAAAGAGGAAAACATAAGCGAATCATCTTAAGGAGACAGTGGTATGAAAAGTGGCATATTTCAAAGTTTCACTAGCATCAGAAAAGTATTCAAAATTTAGCGACTGGTTAAAGAGCACCTATTATGGTTTTTCAAATATTACCTGTCATGTAGTGTGTTATATAGCTGTTTGTGAATGTGTGCACGACAAATGGAGTTATTGACTCCCAAAAGAAAGAACCGATTCTGAACACCTGAAACGAGTCGTTAGTAATTCCAGACTTACTTCCTGTACTAACCTACGTAATTTGGTAACAAAAACCCCGCCTCTGGTCTTTATTGGCTGCTCGCGAACAGCTTTGACCCGCCCTCAAACACTACACTAAGCGGTAGACCAATCGCAACAGACTGGGACATCTGACCAATCAGAGCAGAGTAGGCTCTCTGAAAGGATGAGTTTAGAATGAATCCTTTAGAATGGATCATTGAACGAGTCGTTTTTGACACTGGGAAAAAAAGATAATGCTGCAATTTAAATTATGAGCAAATTAAAGTGTTTTTTTGAACTTGGATGCATGTAAATCTATTGTATGAGACCTTTAAAACAAAATTAGGCATATTTAAAAACCATAATAGGTGCTGTTAAGTGCTCATGAAAAAGATGTGCTTTTAGCCGTTGTTTGAAGACAGAGAGTGAGTCAGCTTCACGAATGGAGTTGGGAAGGTCGTTCCACCAACATGGTATGATGAAGTTGAAAGTCTGGGAAAGTGTTTTGGTGCCTCTCTGTGTTGGTACAACAAGGCGACGTTCCTTAGCCGACCGCAGACTTCTAGTGGGCGCGTAGCTCTGCAGAAATGATTTTAGGTGTGCTGGAGCAGACCCAGTGACTGTTCTGTATGCCAGCATCAGAGCCTTGAATTTGATACGTGCATCAACCGGCAGCCAGTGGAGAGAGACAAGGAGTGGTGTAACATGCACTCTCTTTGGTCTCTTTGGATGATGCTGGCTGTTACTTTGAATCAGAATTATTTAAGCTAATTTCTGATGGGTAAAATGCTTAAGCACTGGCTATCACTTGTTTGTTTGACATTGCAAAGAGACAATATTGAGATTTTGTTGCCAAAGTAGAAAAAAAAAAAAACATTCTAACATAAAGGTCAAATCAGGTCAAGTAATAAATACACATTGTTCCAAAGCAGCTTTATAGAAAATCATCTGTAGTGTCTGTAATGTCTCAACATGATTAACCTACACTCCTGGAAATATAAACAATTTGACAAAGAAAAAATATTAAAAAATAACTTTTTATAGCTTGGTATTATTTAACATTTCACAACTTAGTCCCGCTGACCACATATGAGGACATCAATCATTAGGAAAACTATTTGCCCAAAAATTTTTATGTCCATGTTTATTAGGCCGAAAGTCAGGTCGGGGCATGTTGTCACATGTTTTAAAAGTCATTAATTTATACAATTAATATGTTTGCACATTACCTTTTCCATTTTAGTTTAGTTTTCCATTTAGTGATTTTTTTTTTTTTTTTGTGTGTGCTTGTGAATTGTTTTACTTTTTAAATTTAGCTGAAAAGACTATAAGGTTGTTTAATGCCAGTGTAGATTTAGAGAGAGCCATAGATTTTGTTTTGGTGGTGGTGGAGTGACAGGGGACTGTGTCTCCACCAGTGTTCACATGAAACCTACCCCACTGGTTTAATAACAGGTTCCATTGTTACAGCAGAGGGTCAACTTGTGATTTTTTTTCCTGGGCTAGAATGGTGAATTTTGAAATTCTTTTTTGCAGTCAAGACTTTAAAGTTTGTGGCAATGAAGAAACTGACTTTCAATAAACCTACTCTGAGAAATGTTCACTGGAGTTAAAAAGTGTGACAAATTGCCTCGACAACATTTCCCATATATATATATATATATATTCTTCCACCTAGTAATATAGTTTATTAGCATAAATGTTGGCTTTTATGTGTTTTATATCTGTTTGGAATTACAGTTTGATGCACTGACCAGTGAAGTCAAATGGCATTTTGCTGTTGTATTGGGTCAAAGAGACAAAAGGAAAAAAGAGCATATACTCAGAGGTCTTTCCATGGAGTGAGTGAGGGGGTTCATGATGTTGTTTCTTTGTCATTTCACTCGCCATCTCTTTTTCTTGCCTCCCTTCTTCTGTCCTTTCTTTGTTCTCCACTGTAGTTGTGCTTTCAGCTGCCAACCAATGCTTTTCTGTCTCACTCTCTCTCTGTTACATGTCGTCAGTGTGTTTATCAGTGTTTGTACAGACCTATGGTCTCTTGCCTCTCAAACACAAGACAACACACACAAACACACACATCAACACAGTGCCGCAGTCTTTGTCTCACTGCCAAGGAACTATGATGCCACAAGAATACTAATCCCACACGCATGTCATCGGGAAAGACCAGAGGAGCAACTAATGGGGTGGGTGGGGATGACAAGGAGGACACTCCCCCAACCACAACAAGACGCTGTATTTTCTTAGAGCCGATGGCTGTGTATCAAGAGTTTTTCCAGCCACAGAGATGAAGATGATCAGAGGCCAAGCTGAACACAGAGGTGCGTAAGTGTCTGCCGCAATAGCCTGAATCAGTGTGAAAGACTCTATACTCAAAAGCACTGTGTCCTCCACAGGTCCATTTAAGGCATATGGCACTGCATGTTATTCCCTTGTCATTGAAAAACAGGTAATTTTTCATTTCTCATCAGCAATTTACATGCATTAAGGTTTCTCTGAAAATGTTAGGTCTTTCTTCAAATAGTGCCATTTAAAGTCCCAATGAACTGGCTTGATGAGTGCAATTATCTTTCCTGTCTTGATGTATTTCCTATTGAAACTGGAAGTTGGAGAGTGAAATATTGAAGTGCGTGTCCCTTTTAAAAAAACAAAACAAAAAAAAAAAAAAATAGCCAATAATGCTTAGTTTACGTCACATCCATGAACATGAGTTGCTAATTGCCATCAAGCACACCTACTTTTTCAGCCGTCTTGGTTCCTGATATTTTCACCATTAATTTCTTCCATAGAGATTTCATAAAATCCTTCCTAAAAGAGATGTAAGCCACGAATCAAGCCAACCGTCTCTGAAATGAATCACAACATTACTAACTTTGATTTGAAGGAAAACAATAAAATCAGACAAAAAGACAAAGATACAAGACTGTACCTTGCAAGAAGGGAATGAACTACAATCCCATGAAGCATTACGAATGATGTCATCTAATTAAAAATTATGGAAATGCATTAAAATATTGATTTAAAGTACAGAAACAATATATTTTGTTTTAATTACTAAATATTCAGATATTTGAAAATATTCGAGTAGAT
Source organism: Myxocyprinus asiaticus (assembly GCF_019703515.2). Taxonomy (NCBI): domain Eukaryota; kingdom Metazoa; phylum Chordata; class Actinopteri; order Cypriniformes; family Catostomidae; genus Myxocyprinus; species Myxocyprinus asiaticus. Next base: position 2,129,533 of record NC_059380.1, on the reverse strand, counting down.
TGAGAGTGTAGGGAGAACGACTCGACCACGTCATTTGCAGTACGTCATGGAAGTGCTTGATCGTTGATTCTCTGATTGGTGGAATTTAATCTATAGAATCACAGGTAGTTTAGTTCTCCTGGAATTACAGAATTAAAACACATTTAGTTTTTTAAGCGCTTACACAGGCATGTTGACGGATTTCTGCTAAAATGGCATACCCAAAAGTAAGAGCTTATAACTTAAAAACAAATAGCTAAGAACGTCAATTGCATAATAGCAATTTTGAAAAACCTTTAAAAAAATAAATAAAATAAAATAACATATTTGGATCCCGCTTAGAGACTCTTTTCTACAACACTACTGACAAAACACCCAAAGCTAAAGTGCTAAAAAATAACCTTTTTCTTTAGTTATTATTCAGTTTGACATTATACCTTTTAGACAGTAAGTATGGATGGTCAAAAAATGTACTTTGGTGGTGTTCTACAACATGTAAACTATCCCTGAAAAAAAAGTTGATTGGACAAAGCGATCCAAACTTATAGCATATGGAACCATCGTTCCCAAGGTGAATTTTTATTTATCCATGTGCCCAAATAACCTCTCTAAAACAATAATTAATGTTGAACATTATAACAGAATAACTGAAAACTATGAATGCAAAAATCTCAAAAAAATATATAAATACTTAAACTAGTCCTATTCGATACATTTCAGTGTACTTTGTTGCTCCAGGTATTAGAGGTTAAATGAAAATTATATGACATGGACTGATGGCATCAGTAGGAGCATATACCATCGATAAACAACCTCGGAGCTCACAGTAGGTCTGTCCTTAAAGGTTTACAATTTATTGTTAAAAATCAGTTCACCTATGGAAAAATTGATTGGGATTTTTTTTTTTGACTGTTGCGCTTTATTGCTAGTCAGAAGTCAGTGGTATGATGGGGTTGGACTTCAGTACAACAGCACGATTGTAAACGTGTATTTTTATACAACAGTTCCATAAAAAAAGTTAATTTCGAATAACTTACATTTTATTGGCTGAGCCAATGAAATGTAAATAATTAAAAAAGAAAACAAAGCTGGATCAAAGTTCTGACTCTAAATTCTGATTGGATAAGCCATGTGACCGCACATTTTATATTAAAGCGACAAGTTGCTACATTGCTTAGCAACCACATACAGCCTACAGTTAGGCTAATGAACTATATTATTGTACTTGTCAACACAAGTGTCTTTTTGATTATTATTATATATGTAACTGGACATAAATATCCTCAGACATGGTTAAGTCACTTAAACACACAGCCTCTTCCTTATAGACCTTATTCACAGTAGTGTCATATTTGATTTCTGAAATTCCTTGGAAGGATGTTTCGTCAGTGGAATAATCCAAAAACACTTTAAATAACAGCACAACCCAATGAAGAGACTGTAAATCTATCCCAAACAGCCTTGTTATCATTCCCATCAAATATTAAAGATGGTGCTACTGTGAATAAGTTCCATTGCTGTAATATTCATGCATTCAGGTTTTAAACTTTTACAATACCACAATATTGCAGGCCTCTAGAACAGGTTGATAATTTGGCAGACAGGTTGTTTTGTGTGAGATGTGCAGACACATATATTAGTTTGTCTTCCATGCGGCTGCTGGTTTTGCCGAGATTTGAAAGTGTGCTGGCCATCTGTTTACTGGTAATTAAGCATTTAACTTTTGGCAGGAAAGGCATGGGAAGCATCAATGTGTTGTCTTTTCTGGGGTTCAATAAGTAGATTTGTTTGGAGGTAACGATACCTCCCATTTCTGTGTTTGCTGGTGAGTTGCTTCATTTCACTTGGATGTTTTTTATATATATATATATATATATATAATCATTCCACTATTATCATTTTCCGGCCAAGTGGAACCATTCCCCATTGGGAGGGCTTCCAGAGAAGGTAGAATCCAACCCCTTAAGCTGCCATATTATTGAATTAAAGGCTTACCAGTGCAGTGTAACCATGTCAGTTATTCTTTTTTTTTTTTTTTAATGGTGTGTTCATTCCCAATTTCAATTAAGGTAAATCAGCTGCTTTAAATGAATAATGAAGGAGGCTGATAAAAGTGTGGAGGCGAAACGAAGAGGCAGTTGCATGTGTACGTAAATGGAGGGATTACACAGCCCAGTGTCTCTCTTCTTTTTCTCTTGCGTCGACCAGAATGATTCTGATGCTGATGTTCTCCGATGTTTCCTTCATCAAGCTGGATGAGTCTAGGGTTTGAAGTCTGTGAGTGGAGAGCTTTGATGTCAGTCTTTCTGCTGGCGGAGGCTCTTCGCTTAGGCAAATGATTTCTGATCTTTCTTTACTTTTGTTATTTCCATTTCTGAGCTAAAGAGCATGTGTCAGATTACTATGATGAGTTTATGACAATTCTGAGTTTTCTCACTCTCGCTCACTCTCCCTTTCCCTACAATATCCCTAGTAGCAATGTCAGTGCTTTGATTTTTCCCGTGCATAAACCTTTATGTCCGTTTTATGAGGCTAAAACAACAATCACATCAAAGCCGTGTTTATTTAGATTGACATGCGTGCAGCACAACTACATCTGACAGCTATTTACAGCTCTTTAACATCACTGACAAGAAATGATGTTTTCATTCATCCAAGTGTTCAGAAGAAAATCGGTGTAAACATTCAAAAGATCTCCATGAGAGGAGAAACTAAATATTTGTACTTGACTTTCTGTGAACATTCAACTTGTATACATTATACAGATCTTGCACATCATAAAACGTAATTTTCAACATTCCTCATTAGCTTGGGAATAACAACTCGTGACATTGGGCCTTGATACATTTGCAGCGCTCTACATTTGTTATTTACAACATTTGTTTAGACCCTATGCTGAAAATTCATGGTCATGAATATTTGTAGTCACTGATTTCTTCTGAATGTCTCCTGGGGAACATTATCCAACATAATTTCCTTTTTTTTTTCCAGACTGTTCATGCATCCATGTGTTGTCATTGTACTACCTAGTTCCCTATGTTGTGAATTAGCATATCCTTAGAGTCATCATACTCCATCAACATTTGTTGTTCTGTTGGGCATGATTTTAATAAAGCAATAAACACATGGAGGAAACGAGTGTTAACAGAATGTATTCTTTTAACATGTCACTAGCACTGCAAAACCTCTCACTGGCTACAAATTGCACAACAGGAAGATCGCAGCTCATCTGAAAGCTCGCAATACAGTATGTGTTCTGCGTCCTCCTGTCCTTCCAAGTTCGTTCTTCTAAGGTAGCTTGGCAAGACTAAGAACACAGGTTCGTTCTCTGCATTCTTAGCATTGCAAAACACCCTGGAACATTGATGACTCATTTACCGGTGACATGACTACAGAGTTGTGCATTAAAATGTATTAAATGTATGTGTTTATCAACAACGTCATTGTATATCAAGACATGACATACAGTGCATTCGGAAAGTATTCACAGCGCTTCACTTTTTCCACATTTTATGTTACAGCCTTATTCCAAAATGGATTAAATTCATTATTTTCCTCAAAATTCTACAAACAATACCCAATAATGACAATGTGAAAGAAGTTTGTTTGAAATCTTTGCAAATTTATAAAAAATAAAAATAATCACATAAGTATTCACAGCTTTTGCTCAATACTTTGTTGAAGCACCTTTGGCACCAATTACAGCCTGAAGTCTTTTTGAGTATGATGCTACAAGCTTGGCACACCTATTTTTGGGCAGTTTCTCCCATTCTTCTTTGCAGGACCTCTCAAGCTCCATCAGGTTGGATGGGGAGCGTCGGTGCACAGCCATTTTCAGATCTCTCCAGAGATGTTCAATCGGGTTCAAGTCTGGGCTCTGGCTGGGCCACTCAAGGACATTCACAGAGTTGTCCCGTAGCCACTCCTTTGTTATCTTGGCTGTGTGCTTAGGGTCGTTGTCCTGTTGGAAGATGAACCTTCGCCCCAGTCTGAGGTCCAAAGCTCTCTGGAGCAGGTTTTCATCAAGGATGTCTCTGTACATTGCTGAATTCATCTTTCCCTCGATTCTGACTAGTCTCCCAGTTCCTGCCGCTGAAACAAATCCCCACAGCATGATGCTGCCACCACCATGCTTCACTGTAGGGATGGTATTGGCCAGGTGATGAGCAGTGCCTGGTTTCCTCCAGACATGACGCTTGCCATTCAGGCCAAAGAGTTCAATCTTTGTTTCTCATGGTCTGAGAGTCCTTCAGGTGCCTTTTGGCAAACTCCAGGCGGGCTGTCATGTGCCTTTTACTGAGGAGTGGCTTCCGTCTGGCCACTCTACCATACAGGCCTGATTAGCGGAGTGCTGCAGAGATGGTTGTTCTTCTGGAACGTTCTCCTCTCTCCACAGAGAAATGCTGGAGCTCTGTCAGAGTGACCATCTGGTTCTTGGTCACCTCCCTGACTAAGGCCCTTCTCCACTGATCGCTCAGTTTGGCCGGGCGGCCAGCTCAAGGAAGAGTCCTGGTGGTTCCAAACTTCTTCCATTTACGGATGATGGAGGCCACTGTGCTCATTGGGACCTTCAATGCTGCAGAAATTTTTCTGTACCCTTCCCCAGATCTGTGCCTCGATACAATCCTGTCTCGGAGGTCTACAGACAATTCCTTGGACTTCATGGCTTGGTTTGTGCTCTGACATGCACTGTTAACTGTGGGACCTTATATAGACAGGTGTGTGCCTTTCCAAATCATGTCCAATCAACTGAATTTATCACAGGTGGACTCCAATCAAGTTGTAGAAACATCTCAAGGATGATCAGTGGAAACAGGATGCACCTGAGCTCAATTTTGAGTGTCATGGCAAAGGCTGTGAATACTTATGTACATGTGATTTTTTTTTTCATATTTTAGTTTTAATAAATTTGCAAAGATTTCAAACAAACTTCTTTCATGTTGTCATTATGGGGTATTGTTTGTAGAATTTTGAGGAAAATAATTAATTTAATCAATTTTGGAATAAGGCTGTAACAGCTGAAAAAGTGAAGCGCTGTATACTCACTGTATACTCCTGGTATGATTTTGTTTTTTTTTTGTTTTATGTATCTTTGTTTAGTTGTTAAAAATTACAGTGCCATCATGACATATGCACTCATTTGCCATATGTTGAAAAACTGATGAAAAAAAGCTACATTCAATTCAACATTTGTACTCAGTGAATGTAATGCACAGCCGATGCTCACTGGTTTTCATGGTGGTTTCTGGGAATTTCTAGGGCTAATAGGTTCTGCTCCATGTTTTACATTAGACACCAAGTGGCAACCCAACACAGCACCGAAATTGTTACAGTAATCATTTAAACGTAAACTAAAATGTAATTGAAATCAAACACTAAAATGTATTACTATTACCAGGAATGTATAGCTTTAGTTATTAAAATGAAATAGGCTGTATAAGAAAAATCAAAATAGTTTACAGTACCATCCCCTGTGGCATGACCAGAAGCATGTTCCATCAGCAGCATGGGAGACCTATGTTCGGATACCCCATTGAAACCAGGAAGTAATCATGTTTGCATATCATGTTACAGTGATGAGCACGATTCTGAGGTTGCATTTTTACTCCACTGATGGTTTAGGTTTGTTGTTTGGGTCGGGATTTTCAGTTTATAAAACATGCATTCCTCGTCACTGTATTACAGCCTGTAGAAAACAACTTGATTCACAACTCGACTTTTGGCACCCCTCTGTGGACATTCCACCTGGACGATAGTGTTCACACGTGCCCATATGCCCAACAGCACATACTGCTTTGGCCACTGGGGGCAGTGTTTCACATTTTGGTAAGCACAGACCGATTTTAGCTAAAGAAATGTCCACCTACTGTTTCTGAATTACTGTAAGATCAGTCTGCAGTGACCCTATAAAGAAAAATCTGAAACAATCAGTACTTCACTTTTAATTTTTATTTGTTATGCATTTTAGGATATCTTGTAGTGAAAAATATTACTACATTTTAATTAAGGGATACATATACAGTCAGCTGGTTGTTAAAACAAATAAATCCAAACAGGGTTGTCAGGACCTTGACACGCAGGAGACTCTTGCATCACCCTGAAAGGGTTTATTTTGCGATAAGACCGTCTGACTGCTCATTACCCCAATTATTTCATGACTGCATCCCAAATAAGTATTTAAATGTACATGAAATATTGATTTGAGATTAAATGACATTATGTGAGAATAAAGAGACCACAGAGTCTCCAGAAACAGTTGAGTTCTGAGTTCTGATGAACTGTTAGTGTTTATTTTGCTAAAATGGCCATCTGAATGCTCATTATCCCACTTATTAAATGACTACTTATCAAATAAATAATTAAATGGACATGAAATATTTATGAGATGAAATGTCAATATGTGAGAAGGAAGAGACCACAGAGTCTCCAGAAACAGCTGAATTCCACCTCCAATTTGTGTCGAAGTTCTTTTGGTGTTTTTATTGCTAAAATGACTGTCTGACTGCTCATTATCCCGCTTATTACAAAGCTTCTTGATAAAAAATAAATAAATAAATAAAGACATGTAATATTGATTTAAGTTTAAATTGCCTACTTGTAGAGATCACAGGTTGATAAATATCTATGATATTTACAGGCCTTTTTTTCCTCACTTATTTAGGTCAAAATCTCTGATATCAAAGTTTTACATACTGTTTGAAGCAAAAAACACCTGTCTTCTCCATGATATCCTCCCCTTAAGTTTTTCTAATCAAACTCAATTAATTACCCTCTACCTAGATCTCCTACATCCCATATCAGATACTGTCCCTGGCTGCTGCTGCCCCAGCAAGATTACAGAGGACAGCACACGCTGATTCAACTTTCTACTTTTATTATTCCCTCCTTAAAAGACCTCATTTTAAAGAAAGAAAGAAAATTCTGACAAAGCATTGTTGGTAGAAAGTCATGGTTTGGTGGGAGAGAGAGAGAATCAGAGAAAGGGTGATTTGAATTGATTCATGGATCTGGGGTCTTTTGCTGGCCTGTTCTTTCTGTGGCAGTGACTGATTGAGATTGTTTCCGCTCTCTTCAGGGCTTCCACTTTAGCCGGAGCGAGACCTCATTGGCACGATCAGGGGACGGAGAGTGGAAGTATGATGTGGGAGGATTGAGAGAGAGAGAGAGGGGTAAGTGCCAGACTATCATGAGTGCTGATGAGCGGAGTCATGCCAGGTATTCCGTTTATCCACATCCTTTATTGTTCCTTTATCCTCTAATCCTATTTTTAGCATTAACAGTTTCTTTCTCTCTATCTCCTCGATTTTTTTTTTTACTTCCTTTCTATGTTGTCTCTATCTTTACAGTCTCTGTCTTCCAGAAGTGTCATGTGCTTTCAGATTTTTAAGCTAAACTGATTTTGAATGCAACTTCCAAACAATACAAATTTGTTTGCGAGTATATATATATATTAGTATGCATATAAATACATACAGTATATTACTGTTTATATCAGGCAATAAAAGCAATTAATCTTATCAGACATCAGCCAATTGCTTAAAAACCAGCCTGGTCTCATAAAACATACATGAGCATTGCAATGTTTTTCCAAAACTTCTGCAGTTTTAATGTGAAATGTCCAGCGGGGGGCGACAGAACTGAGCTAAATGAGGTTGTAATCAGACAAGGTTTTTAAGGTGAATTTTAGATGGAGGTTTTAATAAGTAAAACATACCTCCCTAACCTGAAACTTTACCCTAAACCTAACCAATAGTGTCCGAAAAGATCAATGAGAGTTTAACAAAACAGACATCCTTACCCTTAACCAACTCTTAAAGTACATTAACTGAAGCAGTCACGTCATTATGTGTCGCTTCTATGCCACTTTCACTTTTGTGCGTCTTTGGCTGGACCAACACTTTATCAGGTGAACTACCAAACAAGTTAAAGACATAGGAATAAGTGTGTATATGTAGGAGGGTCTGTAATACAAGAGTTAAAATGTTTCATTTTTGAAATCATGCGTTAAAGTAAAAGTGTTTTGATGTCATAGCATGGCGTGAAGCCTCCACACACGCTATGTCTCCGTGGCAACGCGCTCAACAAGCCACATGATAAGATGCGTGGGTTGACGGTCTCAGACACGGAGGCAACTGGGATTCGTCCTCCGCCACCCAGACTGAGGCAAATCACTACATGACCACAAGGACTTAAAAAGGACATTGGGAATTGGGCATTCCAAATTGGGAGAAAAAGAGGAAAAATACACCCCAAAAAAAGAACATTAAAACATATTACCCATTTAATGAGTCGAACAAGAGGCTATTCAGAATTCAGTTAGTGCAAGTTAAAAATTAGCTTTTTTGTTTCAGTGTTTTGATCGTAACTGAGACCAGTTAGACATATTGATAGATAGAGAATAAAGTTATATCAATAGACACATATAATCCATAATTGTGCATGCAAATATTGTTGTTACCTTGGGCTCTTAAGTTGTAAAAATGTATTTTGTTTTTAGTCAAGTCTTAACACCTAGGGCTCCAAAACAAATGCTGCATGATGTCCCTGCTCTCTTTTGTCCTTTATTCAGCTCTGTGCCCTTTTTCTCCTTCTCTATTCATTTCTGTGTCATTCATTTCATCCCATTTGAGTGATCTCTGACCTGTCCTTCACTGGAATTCAATCACTGCTTCAATAGGTGATGATTCTTCCACAAGACACAATTTACTGAGGCATTTGACGCCACGTCCCCTACACAAATAAACGTGATGAAAAACTAATTTCTCAGCCAGGCACACACTCACCCTGACCTTCAGCCCCATTCACACGTCATTCACTCGCTCCCCTGTGCTCTCTAAGAGCCCGCCAATACAAGAAGATGAGGTCACTTTATCATATATGAAGGCTTAAATGGATAAAGAGGAGACTTGAGTTAGAATTATAATATTGGAATTACTATATAACATACAGAGATATGTGCACGCTTACCATATATAGGAAACACATTCAGGAGATTGAAGGGATGCTTAAGAATAGACACAAATTATGTGTAGTCACAGTCTTAATCCACCCTTGTGGATAATAATATTGTGACCAACATGGTTTATGAATATTACAGTAATTTGTTGTCAAATTATGGCATAAACCCTAAAATCATAAAGTGATCATACAGCTTTACAGCTCAAATAATACACAAGTTATAACAGAAGAATTCATGGAAGTGCTTTTATACAATTGCAAGGTTCACATCTCTGCTCTCTAACACTCCAAAAAATGCAGCCGGGTCTAATGAACATTACAGGACCATGGCGGCAATTTTGCAAAACAAAACTACGTGCTTCATCACACGTTTGGCTGCAGTTTCCCAGTGAAATGTCCAGCAGGGGGCGCCAAAAGTGAGTGAAATGGTGTCGTAATCAGACAAGGTTTTTATGGTGAATATTAGATGAAAGTTTTAATCAGTAAAATGTACCTCCTTAACCTAAAACTGTAACCTAAACCTAACCAAGAGGTAAACAAAACAGACATCCTTACCCTAAACCAACACATAAACCTAACCGATAGTGTCCTAAAAGCAAATGCAAAATGAAAAGCACATTTTCTGAAGCAACCATGTGATCTCGTGTCACTTATAAGACACTCTTTTTCGCATTAATTTTTGGTGGTGATCAACATTATTCCACAAATGCATTTGATTGAGCTTAACTCGTATTGAACCCGGGATATATATAACTTTTTTGGCTCAAATCACGCTAAATAACTTTTACTTTTTGAGGTTGGTCCAACTAATGTGCATAAGTGCCTTAGAGGAAAAAGACCATGTGATGCCTTTTCCAATAAGCTGATTAGAACTTTCTTTTCTACGACCACCATATAGAGTGCAATAATCGAGTTCTGGGAGTAAAAATCCCATTCATTTTCTCCATGGGGGAATTGATTTCAATGTTAACTTATAAACCTTTAAACTCAGACCTACCGTTTGTTAATCAATGGTATATACTTCTGTAGAAGCCATCAGTCCACGTTATTACAACTTTTAATTGCGCAGTTCCTGGTGAAGAACTACACTACCCATAATCCTGAAGATACAAATCCACCAATCAGAGAATTGTGGTGAACAAAGCTCGACAGAAGTGCAGTGACTGCCCGACACACTTCGAATGACACCGTCGAGTCACTCTCAAACTGCTTCTGCATTTGCACATATCTGAATATTTTTGCAGTAAAATTAAGCAGTATTGTTTCTATACTTATAATCAGCAACTTTAAATTAACAGTTTTATATTTTTCCATTGTTTTTTTCCATCCGATAGCATCATTTGCAATGCTTCATGGGATTGTAGTTCATTCCCTTATTTAAGACGTTAAGTACACAGATTTGCACCTTGTCTTTTTGTCCGATTTTCATACTTTTTTGCTTCAAATCAAAGTTTGTAATGTGGTGATTCACCTCAGAGCTGGTTGGTTGGTTGTTTATGGCTAACTTCCAGCCAGGATGGATATGAAGGATTTTATAAAATCCTTATGGAAGAAATCAATGGGAAAAATACTTCCCAAACCAAAAATGTTGGCCGCCATGGATTTTTCTCATTATGGTTCAATGAGTGGTCAGTCTCATCATCATACTGGCTCTGATTTGAATCTTTGTACTTGAAATATCCAATACAAATAAGTTTTAGAAGAGTCAGAAATCTGTGCCCCTAAAGGGAGACAGTCATCAGACACTTAAGCACTTCATTCTTAAACATTCATAATAGGCCGATGGGCCGTTGATTTTCGCTGAGTGCCAGTCTTATTGCATTGCACTGACACCTGGAGCTGCCGCATGCCCCGTTTCTATCTCAACCTCAGCAGTGCTCCATCCTGGCATGTCCATTAGGTTGCCATGGTGATTAATGTGGTACCGCAGAGGCTGGTGTTTGCTGCTCTAACTGTAGTAGTGTTGTCCACACGGGCAACTGCTGTAATCCTGCATACTCTATGGTGGCTGGCAGAGCACCAGACACACCCAGGGCTTCTCCCTGCCCTCCCCATCCCTACAGACAGACTACTGACTGTTCAACCAGCCCGAGTGATGCCAAACACCACCACCCAGTGCTTTAGAGGGGAAGACTGATGGACAGAAAGTGAAAACAATTACAGCAATCGGTACCCAGGGGGAGTGTGGGTAATTTCCAGGCAGTGTAGGGCGCAGAGGTGAGAGTAATTGGAGTTTGAGTTTGGTATGATGAAGTCATCATGGCTTTCTGTCGGGGTCAGCACTCCTTGTAGAGTGATGACATCCACAAAAAAGTCCACATTGAAAATCTGGGATTCAAAATCTAATTTAAGCCTGAAAATAAACACAATTTTGAGATGAACAAAAAATAAATATAATAAAAACAAAGAAAAGTTTTGAGGTGGAAAACTATAGGTTACTTACTAAATAAGAAAATGTGTTAACTCCTTTGTACAGATGGTCAGATTTTCTTGTTTCCATTTAAGGACACATGACGCTGTCAGGGTTAGGGTTACATGCTGGCTAACATGATCATCAGGTTTTGTTCATGTCAGCGCTTCTGAAATTCATGTAAAATTTACAACTCAATATTTCATTTTTATTAATATTTCAGTGTTTGCCACAGGATTTTCTGCGACTGTGGTGGGTGGATCTCGGACCCTCTAGGGGGTCCAGGGGTCCAGAGGTCCAGGGGCCCAGAGGTCCAGGGGCATGCTCCCCCATAAGAACATTTTGTACATTTTATAGTTAAATGCATCAATCTGGTGCACTCTGAGAGCAAAATTAAGATGCTAGATCTTGTGAACAATGTTGTGCTCTAGTAGTAATTTAATCATAAACACATTGATTGAATAGATATGAATGGTGATGATACGGCAAAAAAGTCAACCACAAAGCATGGTAACGAGACGGAGTTAAAACGGTAGCGTTACTTCAGCTTGAGTAGTTAACATTACAAATAGCCTAATGTTACATGATGAGCCGACTTGCTCCTCAGATGCTGAAAATAGTTACATTGTCAGAGCGCTGGTAATAACATTAATGTTAAATAATTAGCTAACGTTAGCTAGCTAGATATAAGGTTACATCCGTTATACATTGTTTTTCACGACAAGCAGCCGGATATGTCAGTTGACATAAGCGAGGAGACTGACAGCTAACGTCGGTACGTTAACGTTACCTAACTTAAGCTAACGTTAGATTAACGTTCATTATCAATGATAACTTCTGCTGTAACGTTATCTGTTTGCTGTCGTACATTGATAATCAGTCCCACCAGGATCGCAGCACTTTTTCCTGATTTTTGCGGTCTAAAACGACTGAATTTGCTGCGGCTTTTCTCAAATTTTGCGATGCAATTTGCGCCATTGAACAAATACAATTAGAGTTCATAAATTTGAGCATTTATGTACAAATTTAAATTCCACAAGTGTTTAAAAAAATAAGTGACATATATGAAAATTGCCATTTTTGTCATATTGTCATATATATTGCATATATCTATATAAGCGACCTTTTTATATCAGTAAAAAAACATTTATGAACATTTATATTTCAGCATAAGTGTTTAGCATATATTGCCATTTTCAGATTCGTAGCCTACTGTATTAATAACACTTCAAATTCTAATCACATTACTACACAACTAATGGGGTTTTTAAGGGAATGTTAGGGATTCTTTGTATAAACGCTGTTTTTTGTCTCTCATTCGCAGCACTCAGGGTGACGATTAAACACTAGCTGTGACATATGTGTGCTGTCTGCGGTCCCGCGGAAGTTTAGACAAGGATTGTGGTAGTGAACGCTGTTACACTGAGATGATACAATGGCAGTTGTGCATTTGGATGTGTTGCGACTGCAACAAGCTTTACAAGCATTTGTTTTGCCGCTGTCAAACATGAAGGAAAGTGATGGGACTGACTGGGAGTGAGAGATGCTTTGCCGAAGCAAGATCTTTTATGTTGTTATGAGAAGTGTAAAAATATTTTCGGTTCATTATGAAACTGTGGCGGGACAAATTAGACTGTGGCGGGCCTCCACAGTCTAGGTAATTAATGAAAAACAACAACAACAACAACAACAAAAAACGATATAGAAAAATGCAAAATAGAAGCATTTTCACAAGTGATCTCAGACTTTTGATCCTTACTGCAAAAACATTTAGGAAATTCAGTTATTAAAATGGTTTCATTTGATGCATTTTTAATGCTTTCATTGTCTAATGTTGTGCAGTTATTAACAGTATGTCTCAGCTATGTTTGGGTTGGTCTTGTTGTAATGTGACACACTTTGATTTATAACTTTTTGTTTTTGAGAAATGCTGCATGAACTCAGCAGTGAGTGATTAATCCACAGTTAATGTCACACCACAGAAAATGTCCTTTTAAGAGTCCCAGAAAAAGGGGAATCACTTAAAAGGAAAACAAGTATGAGAGTTTATGGAAAATGTAAAAACGGTCCAGGATTAAGCTGCTGTTAATTATTCATGAACATGAATTGCACATTTATTGGTCTGACTGACGCATAGCATTGACTAGCTCCAGTGTAACACATAATCAGTGAATTTGAAATATGTCTCTGTTTTTCCGTTTGATTTTTTGTACTCTTTTCCCCAGCGAACTCTAACGGCATTAATCATTAAATATTTACTGCATTGATAATTCAGAGAAGTCAAGCCTTATCAGAAAACAGTGGAGAAACAAAGATGTGAATGAAGTTGCATTTGCACTGGAGATGCAGAGGATGTTTATTCAAATATTTTTATTGATTTTCTTATTATGTAACATACATTACAGCACAGAGACATTTACAACATTAATTCAAACTCACAAACATATCCACATCCCGACCCCTACCCACACTGTAAACACTAATAGTAATCTCAAATTATAAAAAAATAGTTTACTCAACTTAATCTTACATTTTAACTATTCTTACTAGTTTAAATTAAGTTACAGTTACTCTCTAAATCCTAAAGTTGTCATTAATAAAAACATTTAAGTGGGCCTAATTAAACATTACTTGAAATGTTACGTTTCTGAATCATAACTCAAATACATAAGTTCTTTAAAATCTGGCTTCGAGTACTACTAACTTAAAATTACCAAGTACAAAATTGCGGCTGTGTGGAATACCCATAAACGCTTGCGCTTGAATAAATTATGTTTGTTTGGTCAAAACAAGGGAACTTGTGTAGTAAAATAATCATGTTTTTTTATTTTTATTTTTTTTTTTTTTTATTTAAAAATGTATTTAGTTTGAATTCTTATGACTATAGTTGTTGTTTTGTTGTAGCTGGTTGATAATTGAGATTTTTGTTAAGTCACCATGAGGGTGATAAGTGTTCCTCTGGTGAAATTGGAGCCTGTTTGGTTTAAGCCATTCTTCTTTACACAGTTGTACTTTACAAAGGGCCGATTTATGTGCATTATAAAGTACTGAGTAGGGTCTAGTCATAATTTCCCTTATCCCTCATATCTTTCCATATAAGACATGTTATAACCCAATTTAAATAATTAAATCAAAGCAATGATACTTTAATCATAGATGAGTTAAGCTTACTTGTAACTAGTTAACGTTACTTAAAAAATTACATTCAGTTTACTTGACCCAAATAAGTATATTTACTTAGAAAAAGCATGCAAACCAATTGCCTTGAAAAATCTAAGTAAATAACTAATTAGATTTTACAGTGCACATACATACACACATCCCCTACAACACAGAGGAGGGGAGAGAAAAAGAGGGGGGGAAGGTTAGGTATCAAAATTAGCTGTACTAGCAGATGGAAATTTAGATTCGACATAAGATAGAAAAGGTTGCCAGACCCTGTAGAACTTTCCAGAGGAGCCCCGGATAGTATATTTAAGATGTTCAAGCTTGACATATGACATCACCTCTATCTCCAAGCGTTTATGAGACGGTGGCATTGCTTTTTCCCAACTGAGAAGAATCAGACGTCTAGCCAATAACATGGACAAGGCTATGAGCTCTGACAGATTCAGCGCAAGCTGCGTTTCTTCTGGCACTATGCCGAAGATGGAAGTCAGAGGATTGGCATCGAAATCTCTTTTGCATTTAAGTGAGAATGTTCTAAAAACATCTGACCAGAATTGTGTTAGTCTGGGGCACCTCCAGGACATGTGACTCAGGTCTGCTGGTTCAGCAGAGGATGTTTAGATGATCGGTGCTGAATCACACTAATCTGTGACCCTCAGCAGGACGTGATGGCTTCCTCTCATTTTGTCTTTCATTTTCTCATCTTCCTTACGTATAAAGCATCCAAAGACTAAACTTTATGAACATTTCGCATTTTAGTATGTGTCTATTATGTAGTGGTGGCTCAGCGGTTACTGACCAGAAGGTTGGGGGTTCAAGCCCCAATACTGCCAAGATGCCACTGTTGGGCCCTTGAGCATGGCCCTTGACCCCATCTGCTCCAGGGGCGCCGTATCATGGCTGACCCTGCACTCTGACCCCAGCTTAGCTGGGATATGTGAAAACAAAGAAATTTCACTGTATATATGAAAATGTGTAATGTGTGACAATAATAAAGGCTTACTTCTTAAAAAAAAATCTGACCAATTTACCCTAAAATTACTTTGTCGAAATAGTTAAATGCACCACACAAATGCCTCAAATCATGATGAATGTTGTGTGCATATCATACAGAAACTCTTCTTCGTAAACGTGCTATTAGCCAGAGGTGAACTGAGCTGACCTCACCCTATGAAATCCCCCTCATTACCATCATTTCAAGCACCGGGCTATTTACCAAAGTTTAGAGGGGCCGTAATGATCTGTCCTTGTGTCTGATTGTTAAGGTTTTGATTGAGTGATTAAAAGCTTTCATGTGGTTCACTCTCCTGTTGACCTCCATCTGTGGCGCTCTTGCTCAGAAATAATTTCCGCTCTATCTCACTCACTCACTCGTTACATCAAACCTTCTTACCTGAATTACACAGCACATTAGCATTGCGTTGCCCACAGCCGGTAATAGTGCACACAACAAGCACCATGACCCGAGATAAACCTGAAAGGTGCCTTTGAGTGTTAAGGCCTCACTTATGTGTCCAGAGAGAGGCTTTCGATGCCAAACTTTAGCAGTCGAGTCACTCTAAAGTGCTGATAGGGGCAGAACATTAGACAAATTGTTGGGTAAAGCAGGAATACTTGTGTATATGGAGACATGGGTGGATCAGGTGGTGTGAATGATAAACAATAATTGCATTTTAAGGCTAACAGTATCGCTACATGGGTTCTCATTACACTGTCACAGATGTGTTACACAGGGGGCAATCTTTTGTGAGTTTGTAATACGTTGTGGTGTAAACAGAGACATCTGTTCTGTATTTAGATTTGAATCCTGGAAAAAGTCTCGAAGAGCAGGTAGTTATTGAAGAAACAACAGATATTGGATAATCCATGACATATGATGAATGTGTCATTAGATATGTGTTATGTTTTTGTTGTATTACGTCAACGTTAATATTTTAGGACCCTATAGTGATATATAATAAGACTAAAATGAAACTAAAATCGAATGTTTGTGGTCAGAGACATCTGGCGCTGGATCATTAATGTTGAAATAACGGTGACGTGTCTTATTTCAGACTCTCTCTCTCTCTCTCTCTCTCTCTCTCTCTCTCTCCTTTACAATTAAATGGGCAATTCTTACCGGGTCCAATGTAGTTGTAGGTTGATCAGGAATCTCGTAAAAACAAATTAACCACAGCCGATTATTTCTATCACTGTGATTCTTCTGAAGGATCTGCAGAGTGGAAGGTGCTACAAACAGCCAGAAACTGTCAGGTTTGAACAAGGCAAACCCAAACGCAGACTAAACTCAAGCTAAACATGCTTTATTTAAGGGTTAAACAAACTCAAAATGCTAAAGACCCAGCTGAAACAAACTGGGCTGAAAACAACACAACCCATGAGAGGAAAAACAGTAACAGAAACTAGACGGTGAACTTAAATCTAGAAAAACAAATGGAAAACAAGACTGACTGTACATAAACACACGACTGACCAAGGGGATACAGGAGGAATCTTGGACACAAGAGGAATGATCCAACACAGGACAGAGAAATGAGGGGTGGGGCCAGGGAACAAGACAGAAGCAAGCGGGGCAGAGAACACATGGAGAGACAAAATAACAGACACAATGACAGAGAAGAACAACAGAACGTAAGTGCCAGGATCATGCCAATAAAAAGTAAACAAGAAACCAGACAGAAGGCAGGATTCCTGACAGATTTTACAACACTTTACTCTTATTAGTCAACATGATCACACGAGAGGTTGGCACAGTTGTTTCTGATACTTCCTGTACCCTAAGATCGGCTGCATTATGCCGACTCACTGACATGCGGCATATCCTATCAGACATGTTTGCATCAGCTCCAGTGTGTTTACCTTCCTCTGTGGCACAACCGGGACATATAAGAAGTAATCACGTTTGCATAATCAGTGGCGAGTGCAATTCTGAGGTTGCATTTTCCCCTCCAACATTACATTCTCACTCCACTGATGGTTAAGTTTGGGGTTTGGGTTGGGCAGTTCAGTTTATTAAACATTCATTCCTCTTCACTGTATTACAGCCTGTACAGCTAAAAACAACTCATTTTACAACTTGCATTTGGCCCCCTCTGTGGACATTTCACCCAGATAATGGTGCTCACATGTGCACTTGCACCCAACAACACTTACTCTTTTGGCCACTGGGTGCAGTATTTCACATTTCGATAAGCACAGACTGATTTTATCTAAAGAAAAGTCAATCTACTGTTTGTGAATTCAATGTGAGATAAGTCTGTATTAGTAGTTCTGTTGGTGTTGAGAAATTATAGTATCTGTGCGACTTCTTATAACGTCATATTGACCAGACTGACCAAGTTTCTGAGTAACTTATAGGCATCATTGAAGTGTTAAGGCGGGTGGTCAAGTGTTCAAATATACTTTGTCAGAAAGTTGTGGAAGTCTGAAACAAGATTTTTCCGCTTATTTTCAATTGACTTTTTTTATTTGACTGGGAAGGAAGTTTTGAGTTCTGAAAGTTTTCTTATTTTTTCAAAGTAAATTCTCTTATCCACCAAAAAAAAATAAAAATATATATATATATATATATACAGTATATATGTGTGTGTGTGTGTGTGTGTGTGTCAGTGGCGAATTCTCAGAGCCAGCAAAGCCTTCTCTGCTGGCGTAACATGTCTAATAAATAAATATTTTTTTCATCCTTTCATTCTCAATCACCTTTTTGCCTGTGTATTTTCAATTGCTTTCCACTCCTAATTCATCTACAAATGAATAGCAAACAAAGAATAGTTTATCCAATCAGAATTCATTCCTTGATGCTTACAAGCGAAGTGTGACAATTGGTTCACAATTGGCATTCCCAAAGCCAAGCTCCTTAGCCGAAGCAGCGCGTGAGTCTGAGCTCCACCCCCTTAGAATTTCCACTGAATCCCTCAACACTGCAGTGAATAGGCATCTAAAGTCAGATTGTCAGATTCATCAGCCAATCAGATTGATTTATTTGTTCTTGGTGGGTGTGGTCTTTAGGATATGTCCCGGTGGAGGCCTTCTAGCTGGTCTTGAGTGACGCAATCACGCTTTAAGTGATGTACGTAATTTGAAAGCGAAGAGTGCGAGATCTTGCTGACGAGTCGACTGTCATCACTGTTGTTATTGCCGTTGAGAAAGAGATCCTTATGGATTTAAAAACCTGAGATGTAAACAGGAAAGGAGGGCTGATTTTCACTTCAAGTAAATTGGTAAGTGCTTTTTGCATTGTTATAGCAACATCAGGAGTTTTCTAAGTGTAAATTAGACTGCTTGAGCATTCAGTGTCGGATCAAGTTTTGAAAAGTAACCTTGTACCCTGACGAAACAAGACTTAAAAGGCACGGGCCGCCACTGGTGTGTGTGTGTGTGTGTGTGTGTGTGTGTGTGTGTGTGTGTGTGTGTGTATATATATATATATATATATATATATATATATAGAGAGAGAGAGAGAGAGAGAGAGAGAAATCAACGTGTTAACGTATGCAATCAATTTAAAATATTTAATGCGTAATTTTTTTGTTTAACGCATTTTACCAATCTGACATTAGATTCTGACATTTTATTCAGCTCCATGTGACTTCTAAACACTAGTTGGTCTAGGGCAGATTCTTTGCATTATTACACTGATACACACACCACAAACACACACACAGCGATTCCGTATCAGTGATCAAGTGATGGGAAGAGACCTCTTAACGTTATTTGTTGTAGACTTGTGACATCAAGTACTTCGCAGTCTCTGTAGGGTGCGATTTAATTACCGTAGATGCACGTCAAGTCTTAACTATCACCAGAACACCTATTTGGATGAAGTATCACTACCTGGGCAGCACTAAGGCAGAACAAGTCTTATGCATCGCTTTTCATGTTGAGTTCAAAGCAGCGCTTGACGATGGCATTGACATGCTTCATGATTGCTGCAGAAAGGTGGATGGCCACAGTCTGCTGGCCAATTAATGTTGTAGAGGATGACGGTTGAAGATATTGAATGCATATTGAAATTAATACACAACCTATAGGGACTAGTTTTTCAATTAGTCAACCTCTCACTTAGACTTTGGGAAATGTTTAATGTTGCTTGAATTAGTGCTATTTTAGTGCATTTCTATCTTTATACTGTGGAATGCTTTGAATTAAAAATGTTAATGCATTACTGTTAAATATTTTTTTTTTTTTTTCCTTTCTAAAAAGGAAATAAATGTATTTTGAAAGGAAAATAAGTATATCTAGTCAAATTTAATTACTTTCAAAATCAGCGATTAATCGCGATTCTTAAATTATGCGATTAATCGCAATTACAATTTTGATCGCCTTACAGTCCCTTTATATTTGTTGATATTAAAGGAAATTTTAAGTTCTCATATTATAACCCTTTAAAAAAAATAAAGGTGAGATACTGTCGCACAACCTCATAAAATAACACTGAAAACTCTTTCTTCAGTAATTTCCTTTTGAATGTTTACTTTACTGTGACTCATGGACATAAAACATATATACATGATGAAATAACTAACTCTTGTGGGTGGTAGAGTGTAATTTGCCCTGCAGTGTACCCAGAGGCGCTGGATAACATGAATGAATTGTAATATAATGCATGACTACGAGGCAGTGTGGTCGGTGATGTTCTGTGGATATGAATTACACACATTTTCCGTGACCTTCCATGCATAGTAAAACACACTACACTGCAGTGTCTAACCATGTGAATAATAATTATGATGGTTATGTAAGCTGAAATTAAAGACGCAATTATTTCTGCATTCTTTCATTTAGAGCAGTAATGTTTTGCAATACATACTGTATAATGTCGCAATGATCCTTCATATCATGTTGTGATCAAAACTCTTGCGTGCATTTAATATCTGATATTCTGTTTAATGTGGTCCAGAAAGTGCAAGCTAATCAGGGTGGTGTGTTTGCATGAGTGCGTTTGTGTGCATGTGGATCTACAGAGTGCTACCGATGTGAAAGGTCATAATAAGACACAATAATAAAGATGACATGAATAATAGAAGTGATAGCTGCCGGTCAGGAGGGCAGGGCTGGATATTTTCTCTCCTCTCATCTTCGATTTCTCTTTCAGATGAGTGTCCAAGATGGTGCCAAAGATATATATTACATATATGATTTATTCATTCTATGAATAATTGACTTGCTTTCTCTCATCTGTCTGTCTTTGAGATGCGCTAGAGGTTATGCTAACGACCTTTAAGTGTGGATCCTCTCATGCTGGTCTCATCTGAGACGTGGTCACCCCTGCAGACATTAGATGTGAAGAAACAGTCAAGACAACTGTGATTCAGCCTGTTAGGAACTTTTCTGAACGCATTCCAGCAGATTCACTTCTCAGGGCAAAACCCTCCTGCAGACAGAACTGGACAAACAAACTTTCTGAATAACCATGCAGCAATATTTGACAACATATAGGAACTTTTTGACCAGGAATGATAATTGGTTCTCACGTGTCCCGTGACTGTGATTATGTACACCAAGCCTGACTGGTGAAAAGCTATAGTGGATGTCAAGATTTTTAGCAAATAACTTTATTTTCCAGCCCGTTCTCACATTCAAGGCATCCAATACGAGCCCCACATGTTAAAGGGATAGTTCACTCAAAAAAATAAAATTCTCTCATCATTTACTCCCACTCATGCCATCCCAGATGTGTGTGACTTTCTTCTGCAGAAGACAGATTAAGATTTTTAGAAGAATATCTCAGCTCTGTGGGTCCATACAATGAAAGTTAAGTGTCCAAAACTTAGAAGCTCAAAAAAGCACATACAATATTCTACTTGCTGCCCAGTAGGTGACGATATGCGAAATGTCAATTGCCAAAAACAAAAGAAAACTTAAGAGAGAAGAAAGTTTAATAGGGCTGTCATCCGATCGCTTTGTGTGAAAAACAGACCCAAATTTTAGTCTTTATTTAGGTTTTTTTATTTAACGCCGTCACAAATCCCGTGCTTATTTTAACCTTCAAAAATGGCTGCCTCAAGAAGTGTTACGAGGTTTGATGTCAACGATGTCACGTGTCTCATGACTGATTTGCAACAAGCTCAAATTTGGATAAATTTTTTAACGATATGTGACTGCCTTCACTGCAGAGTTTGATTTTCAGCGATTAAAAACCTTCAGTTTCACTCTGTTTCTCACACAAAGCTATTATATGATTTGGAAAACGTAATACTGCTTTTTTGTCATGTTTTGGAATAAATTATTGTGCCTGTACTTGCATTAGCTTGCTACGGCTTTTTAAATGGACTCTATGCATGTGCAGGGATCTGCCAAACTGAAGAGAACACTAATGATGAATGACGAACGCTTATAAGAAGTGAACTTTTTACTCTTTTTTTTTTTTTTTTTTTGCAAAAAAGGGACTGTTAACAGTGATGCAGTAATTTGACACAAATATAGATTAAATTGTGTGTTAACACTTTCCATGCATTAATATTCTAGGTATCATGATCAAACAATTAACAATATATTTTTTTACAGTATTTATTCATCTTTGTCAATATTAGTAAATAAAAATAGAATTGTTCATTGTTAGTTCATAGTGCATTAACTAACGTTAACATATATAACTTTAGATTTTTAAAATATGTATGTTGATATTAACATTAACCAAGATTAAAAAATCCTGTAAAAGTATTGTTCATTTATGTTACTGTTTTGTTTTTTTTTGGGGGGGGGTTTCCCCTTTTTCTCCCAATTTGGAATGCCCAATTCCCAATGCACTCTAAGTCCTCATGGTCGCATAGTGATTTGCCTCAGTCCGGGTGGCGGAGGAAGAATCCCAGTTGCCTCCGCGTCTGAGACAGTCAACCTACGCATCTTATCACGTGGCTTGTTGAGCGTGTTGCCACAGAGACATAGTGCGTGTGGAGGCTTCACACCATCCACCGCGGCAGCCACACTCAATTCACCATGCGCCCCACTGAGAACAAACCACATTATAGCCACCACGAGGAGGTTACCCCAAGTGACTCTACCCTCCCTAGCAACCGGGCCAATTTGGTTGCTTAGGAGACCTGGCTGGAGTCACTCAGCACACCCTGGGATTTGAACTAGCGAACTAGCGAACTCCAGGGGTGGTAGCCAGCGTATTTTACCACTGAGCTACCCAGGCCCTACCCAGGTTGATTACAAATAATCTTGTAAAATGTTACCAAATGTGTTATTCTAACTACTTTTATTTATGAATATTCATGTGTGATATTACAGATTATATGAATAAAAATCCTCAACTGTGGGTCTCACTAAACTCAAAACCAGCTATACGATAATAAAAAGGGATCTAATGCATTAAGTTGTCCAATTAAAAAGGTAAGAAACATGAATGCCAAATGAATGAAAAAACAGATCTTTTATGTTGAGTTCAAATATGAAAATAAACAAAAATCAACAGTATAAACAATACATTTCAATACAAACAAAACATGCATGAAATTAAACCAGTAATTAAAAAGCAATACAGTAAGAGTGTATAAGGTCCAGTCAGTAGAAAACCATGTTAAACAGTTCAATGTAAGCAGTTGGTGAATGAAGAGGGTTTGAATGAATGAATGCAAAAGTCTTATCTGATGTAGGTTGAAGTCTTGTAATGCAGCAGTGTCCCAAATAGCAGAAATCCACAAACATGACAAGTAACAACAAGGTCAGGGTTATCAAGAAAGAAAAAGCATAGTTCACAGGACCCAAATACTTACAAATTTTGGCAGGACCTTCCCATCTTGGAGACAGCTTAGCCGTGAAACCATCATCAGCTTTGGACAGAGGGTGAGTACGAACTCAGACGATGTCTCCTGCTTTGAAGATCGTCTGCTTTCTTCTCAGGTTATAGTAGCGTTGCTGCTTGGCCTGAGCTCATTCCACATTCTCTCTAACAAACTGGATCATGCTCTCTAGTCTCTCTACTGTTTCACATGTGGGACTGCTAGAATTGGGAGTTTTTGTTAAGGCTCTTCCTAGGGGTCCTTTTAATTTTCAACCCAAAGCGATCTCAGCTGGGGTAAATCCTGTGCTCTATTGCCAGGCTGTGTTAATGGCAAATCTGAATTCTGATAACCATTTATCCCAGTGCCGATGAATGTTTTTCACATATGATGCGATCATGGTCTTGGGTGTCCTGTTGATGCATTCTGTAAGGTTGGTCTGTGGGTGGTAAGCAGTGGTTAACTTTTGTATGACTCCCCACTGTTTGCAGACAAGATTTATGAGATTTGAAGTAAATTGTGCTCCTCGGTCAGATACAAGGTAGACAGGAGTTCCCCACCTTGTGAAAATCTCCTCGACCATGATATGGGCTATCTGGCGACTCAACATTGTTCCAGTACCTTTTTGTGTCATCCAAATCTTTCTCAATTTGTGTGCCAATTCTTACCAACTCACCAACATCTCGTACTGTTCCTCGAAGTAGGCTGGCCAGACGAGGGTTACGGTTTTTAAGAATAGATTGGAGGATTTCTTTTTCAGATATATCCTTTTTCCATCTTAAACAAAGGGCTCTGTAGTGGAACTCAAAATCTCTTAGGCTTTCTTGTGCACCTTGTTTTCTCACTAGGAGCCTCCTTGCAGTTTCATCCTCATAATCCTCATTCAAGAATGATCGCAGGAAGACTTCCTTAAACTGACTCCATGTCTGTACATTTCTCTTCTCAGCTACCCACCAATCTTTTGCAGTGCACTTCAAAACTGAGGTAAGAGAAGCTAGTATTTCATAGTCAGAATGGTCAAATGGCTAGATACTTATCACATCGTTCAATGAATGCAACCGGATCACCATCTTCACTGCTTTTAAAATGTTGGAACTCTACTTTTACAGGTGGCTGGGATGGAATTGCTGAGGTATTTCCAGAGATAGGCAGATGAGTGTGACTTTGCTGAACTTGGTAGGTGTGGTTATTGATTTTGGAAACTGATGGAGGAATGATTGAGCTTTGAGGTGGATGAAATGGGGTTGTTTGTTTGTTTTTAACACCATGCCAGCTTCTATGGATATTTCCATGGCTAGAAATGTGTAAGGAATTCTTTAAAAGGTTTTTAAAATCTATTTTTCCTAAAAACTCGGTTTGACTTTCGGTTGCATTCGGTTTGACTTTGTTAAAAATTTCTTCCATAGTGCTGACTGAATAAAAAAGGTTTCTCACGGGGTTAAGACCAGTATAGTCTAATAAAAACATGTTTCAGGGATAATGGATTCTGGCAGAAGGTACATGTTGGTGAATATTCTCCCAGTATTAAAAACTTGTGTCATCCAGGAGTGACCTATTCGACAGCGGGTGTAGATGATCTGCTCCCAGCGATTTGAAAACAGAGTGGAACTTCTTTTGCCAACAATAGGGCTGATTTCATGGAGTTTGTTCATGGTGCATCGATCCCACTCAGTTTGCCATTTGTTTTTAATATATTAATTTATTATGGGTTTTAGGTCAATGGGAGGTATTGGACACTTTTTGAAATCCGCTGATAAGGCCTATTTTGCAGCAGTGTCTGCTTCCTCATTTCCTGGGATTCCACAGTGTCCAGGTACCCAGCAGAAGTAGATATTTAAATTTTGGGCCTCCAAATCCAGCAGCTTGCATAGAATCTTTTCAAGCATTGGGTGATCATTTTTTTAAAGATGACATTGCCTGAAGACATGATTTTGAATCTGAAATTATCAAAGTTTCTCTGCTGCATAGTCTTTATGAAGTCCAGTGCTAAGACAATAGCGTTTTCCTCTGCTGTAAAAATTGAGCTGTGATTGGGGATGGCTATTCCTTTTTTTTATTGTTGATCACAAATGCAGATGATACATGATCCTCAGATTTTGATCCATCTGTATATATAGGGATATGTGATGGAAATATTTACATTACATTTGGCAGATGCTTTTATCCAAAGCAACTTACAGTGCACTTATTACAGAGACAATCCCCCTGGAGCAACCTGGAGTTAAGTGCCTTGCTCAAGGACACAATGGTGGTGGCTGTGGGGATTGAACCAGTAATCTTCTGATTACCAGTTATGTGCTTTAGCCCACTACACCACCACCACTCGAGTATAAATATTTCTCTAATGGAAAGGAGTTGTTGTTGAAATTAATTTGGGTGGGTTTCAGATTTTTTGTTTCTTGTTAAGTCTAAGATTATTTTTGGTTTTTTAAAGTTCCAGGTGGGAATTGAACTGAAATGGGGTTGACATGAGGGGAATGAGAGATTTGAAATTATTGTCAAGCTGGGTATCTCGTCGCATTAAACAATCTACCAAAAGCTAAAAAAAATCGTAACATCAACAAACACAAGTTAATACGTTCAATCAAGATGTCATCCAGACTCAAGACCGAAGTTCAAGACAGTATGGAAATCCAGATATGAGAGTAGTTGCAGAAAGTAACATGAATGTAGCTTAAATGCAGTTTGAAACTGTAGTTTGAAACTCCTTGAACAAGTCTTCTTCATATCATGAAACGCCCTATTTAAGTTGAGCATGAAACAAACGTTTCTTAACAAGGACTTAGGATTGTTTGAGCACCTAGCTTCCGACTCCACATGCTGTACTCACTTCTTCTACACCACACCACTATTTATACAAGGGTTAAGGCACTCTATCAACCCTAGCAGTGAAGAAGAAAATTGCATGCTAACACACAGCCATGTAACAGGCTGGTGACTGTTATACTGTGTATAGCGTTCTCAGTGATATTTCATCGCCCAGCGGATGGTGCTAAAACCTCAGCTGAGCATAAGAGCAACTGTCCCGCATGGTCTTCTGGTGATTGTTTGTGCTCTGACATGAATCGCTTGTTGCTGTATTTCTCACTTGTAAAACACTGTACAATTGTAGGATGTAAATACTTTGCACACAGAGGAAGCTTTACACAATGGTATAGCAGTGCTCGGCCGTTATGCAAGCTTCAGATCGTATGTATTTACAATGTTGGAGCTCATTACTGAGATAATTTTTATATCTTTTACTAAATATCATCACATTTTTTATGAAAATTAGCTTTATTTTAGAAAGAATAATAGTTTGCTTCAAGTCTTGACACTTTTGCGCTAGCTGTATACGATACCAGAAGATTGTTAGCCCCCTGAGATTTGACCTGAAAAATGTAGGCTAAATTCCATGAATAAAGTCCATTGTTGAGAATGTGTGATGTCAGGGACGGATTAATGCACGGGACTACCGGGCATTTGCCCAGGGCCTCCAACCAGCAGGGGACCCTGGCGAGCTGCACATTAAACAGAATTAAATTATTATTATTTTTTTTTTTTTAACAAATACTTATTATTTTACAGTAATGGCAATACTGAACACTTTGTCATATGATTCATTTTGCAGTTGTTATGAATTAATAGCCAAATAATAATATGCGTTATGCTGCTTAGTCAGAGCCCTCTGGCTTCGTGATGAGGGGCACCTAGTGGTGAGGGAAAATAACTGAGCATTCAGCGACATGTTTTTTCAAAGTGAACAAAATAAATGGAAAATACATCAACCAAGTGGATCTATTTAAAAAAAAAAAAAATAAATTATAGTTGCTGTAAAAAGTGAACTGGTGAGAGAACCAAACTTTAATGACATTGTGGAAGACTTTTTCTTGAAGGAAAGCAATAAAGAATAGTTGATATGTTGCTAGTGTTCAATGTACTGTATTGTCTTATGATAGCACAATCTGGAGAGGCTTCAAATCTATAGTGGATACTGAAAATAAATGTGATAGTACATAAGCCGGTTTGTTGTCTTATCGTTAAAATGTGGTGTGATGTGTACATTTCCCATCGCATATTCGTGTCACTAAATGCTGTTTAAAGGGTGATACACATGTAAACAATGCTGTGGAAAATGTGCTGCTACCAGTGGATCTTTGACATCCATTCATTTACATTACATTTGAAGAAAACGCCACAACGTGATAAAGATCGATCTGATTTAAGCAATATCACACAAGCAAGAGTGCAATATGGCCCTACATCAGCACTGATTCGGCCGTAGGTAATCACAGCAGTGCTGTTTTGGGTCCATATAGCACGATTGTGAGTTTCTTACGCGACGGATCAGAATCTGCCATCGCTGGTTCAAACCAAATGTCCAAGCCTTCATTAGTAATTCAAAAATGTCACTTTAGAACTAGTATCACGGCTTGGGCTGTTTCTAACAAGTTATTGGAGAAACAAGGATGTGTGGGTGGGTTTGTGTGTGTGTGGGGTGAGAGAGAGAGAGAGAGAGAGAGAGAGAGAGAGAGAGAGAGAGAGAGAGAGAGATGGAGAATGTGCGATCACCTGTTGATGATGCTGTAGTCTGTTAGTCAGTTTTCTGAAGATAATGTCATTTTGGTCAAATGCATCCTATTTTCTCTGTGAAATAATAGCCGTCTGACTAGGGGGTATTCCTCCCTCTTTCATGGTAGCTGGTGCACAAGAGTCTTTCACTATAGAAATCACAATCTCCTCTGCCATTTTGAACAATATATCCTCTCCAATTTTACCTTACTCCGGTAAGTGGTAAGCGCCTTGAGTTTGTGTAATTAATCAGTCTGTTGTGTCTCTCAGATGTGATGAGTCTTTATGCTGAAATTGTTAGTTTAAAGCTGTTTAAAGCTATTTCCTAGCTTTAGTAGTGTAGTAGTAATCCGAGCAATCACGTAGTGCTGATGAATGCAAACACTGATTGATGCTGACTCACTTCACGTCACCTAACTGGCTTATATTACACACAAAAATGGTCTTTTGCTGCCACCTTTTGGCTAAAATCTGTAATGTCACAAAAATAAATGTAAAGAGACACATATAGCTCTTAACACATCTGCACTGCTCTTACACTTTAGTTTAGAACCACACGAACACAAGCAAACTGATAAACACAGTGAAGCGTCCGAGTGCTGATGTTCTGAGACATCAGTACTCATAGAACGTCTCTTGTCCAATCAGATTCGAGGACTGGAACTAACTGTTCTATATTATAATTAACAATGTCTACACTGCATGTGCGTAACAGCACCGTTCAGATAAATGGGAAAAATCTTTGTCACATCGTGACGTGCCATTCATTTCCAGAGTGTACCCATTAAGGCATCCATGCCCAGGGCATCCCGACGTCTTAATCCGTCCCTGTGTGATATTAATCAAATCATTGTAACTAAATCTACTTGTCTGTTACATGCTTTATATTGTTGATAATTTAGGAATGGGGTTGGATTAGGGGATCTAAAATATGTATACTATATGATTGTATAATGCAACTACACTAATGTAATAAAACATATTGTGATTAAACACGCAAAAAAAGATTGACACTGACGCCTCCAGTATAAAACCACTCAAGAGCAATAATGTTTGGACAAGCTGCTGCTTATGTGTTTAATGGAAAAAAGAAAGTCATATGAACTTTAAATACATGAGGTTGAGTAAATTATATTAAAATGGATTTTAATTTTAAATTGAACTATCCACTTTAGACAAAATTCAATGTTGTTGCTGTTGGATCACACAGGCAGAAACAACTAATGCAAGTGGGATCACGTGTCAAGCTGATTTTTATTTGTGATTTATTGTTGGAATGTAAAAGGTCTGTTCCTATGCATACAAAAGTTTAGCCTTCCACCTCTGAATTTACTCTGTGAACTTTAAGTTGTTTCAGTATTTTAAAATAACTTTGAAAGTGTATGGTAGGCCTGTGAAGACACTATGCCCCTCCATCAATCACCCCCCAACCCTTCCCCCCAGAGAGATGAGTTACTGCTTTTGCCTCTCAGTGTGCAGGCTGTTCTAGCTGTGTCCAATTCGGGATTGTTTTCAATTTAGTTGTCTGCCTCTATTCCTCAACACGGCAGGGGAACATTCTCTCCGGGTCGGGTAAGCTCGCGTTACATCTTGATTTTCAAGCTCTTCACCTGGTTTTGTGCTCAGTTAATCCACAGGTAAATGTTGGGCACACCGGTGGGGTCTTCAGCAGAATTGGGTGACCAGAGAAACAGAGCCTTAACCTTTAAACAGAGGGATTCACACTCGTCTGGTTCAGAGCTCGCTTCCAATTTGGGTTTTGGACACAAGTCAAAGATAACAGCTGGACACGTGGAGGGATCGGTGAACCCGACTGACTTCCTGGCAGCCAGAATGCTGGCAGGAACCAGCTCATAATTAGAAACGTTTTGGGTCATTTTGAGGAGAAACGGAGAAAAAGAAGAGAGAGAATTCCAGGGAGAATAAAAGCCAGGTAGGGATACAAGAATAGATGCACATAACTTCAGATGGCATGTGAAATTGGTGCCAATGAGTCAATGACAGCACAGATCAACATTAGATCAGAAACGGATCCACACAAGCAATCAAACGCAGACATGAATACAAATGCATACAATCTGGTATCACTATACCTACATTTTTGCTACATTTTTATGTGGCTCATTGCATGTATCAGTTACCAGATGAAATGAACACTAGAGGCGCTTCAACAACGACTTTTATTCACTTTCAAACAAATCACAAGTGAAACATCTAAACACTTTTACTCAGCCTGGTCTCATAGTGAAAACGTGACACTATATTAGAGGTTAAAATGAAACCCGACCCGTACCCGAGACCGAGTGGCCTGACTCTAGCCGGCTCGAATGATACCATAAGATTATAAGCCCAAACCTGAAATTACTTACTATATTTATAATTTCTTCTCCTAGCAAGTGCTGTTGCAATAGGCTATATTTTATGTAAGCGTATAGGCAACATTCGTAACAATATCGAAACAGTAAACATACACAGTTTTAACAAGGCACTTTATAAAACTGTATTTTATCATATCTCCAGCACTGGGCAAAGCTATTAACACCCGAAATTAATCAGTTCATACAATAAGCCCTCATACAATTTTCTCAGGACACAAACAGTCCTCTAAAAAAAACCTGAACAGCACAATCCATTGACATGTCCGGCCTCAGGCAGAACGACACCAAGACAAGAGTGGTGGGTTTTTTTTTATTTTTATTTTTTTTATTTTTGCTTTACATTCTCCATTTCTCTCTTCCTCTGTGCTCTCTCTCTCTCTCTCTCTCTCTCTCTCTCTCTCTCTCTTGTTCTCTATATGGCCTTAGGTAGAATGGATGCTCTAGTGACCTGTTTGAACAGTTCACCACAGCTCTGTCTCTGCAGTAACTCAAAGTCACCAAACCCCTGCAGCTAAAAGAGCAACATAACAAGAACAACTGTGGAACAAGAACAATTGATGAAATATTAGGGTGGGTGATTTTGTAAATTCAGAAACATGTGTCAGAGAATGTTGCTTTTTACCATAACATCCCCAGGCAAAAGAGGTACATTTATGGCTCTATGTTATGTTATACATGCAAATGTAGTGAATCTATTTACTCTATAAATAGAATGATGCACTTCATTGTTTTGACTGGCCGTATCTAGGGTTCTATGATGTTGCGGGTGGTTGCCAGGGCCTTGCAATGTGGTTACTAGGGTGATATGACTGTTTGTTTGTTTGTTTTTTTGTTTTGTTTTTTAAATAGAAGTCTGTAGGATTTTTTCACCTGTTCTGCCAGGTGAAGTAGTAAAGTAACAGCACACCTTTCCTCAACAAACCACATGATTTGAGGTTTAAATGGTGTAAATTCAGAAATGCGTCTCAGGGAATGCTGTTTTTTTACCATGTTTCTGTGAAAAAGAGTGAAACCTTCTCCGCCGCCTTCTCTTGAAAGGAGTTCTCTTTAAATTATGCAGGCAGGCTGGTCAAGGCTAACCTGCCCTGAGGAGCAGCATTATTTCATACAAGGGGAAGCGTGTCAACAGCAGCAGATTACAAGAAAGTCGAGGCTCTCCTCTGATTGGACAACAAGAAAAAAAAAGAAAGATGGGGACATTTGCTAATGTATATGTGTGTCTATATATATATATATAATATGTACATTTTAAAAATTGCTTAAAATCAAGATGTACAACATGAAAAGTGAAAACATTTTATTTTATTTTATTTCATTCCCTCTGCCAGTACAGTAAGATAAAATACACATGTTAAAAATACATTCTCTGAAAAACCGAAATATCTTATGCAGTGTTGTTTCTAAAACATGATCAATCAAAATTGATCTTGTTTTAAGGATTTTTAGATATTTTTACAGGAGAACAATACAAAAATGATTATCAAGAATATGATTTTTGCCCTGATATCAAAGGTCTTACTAGAAAAAAATAAATTATGATCCAATGTGAATTTTCTTGATAAAAAAATATGATCTTGCCTGGTAACATGTGCATGTAAAATGTCTAGAAATACCATTTTTTAGCTTAGCGTAAAGCTGACAGTTTACACAAGGTTTATTTCTATTTCTTCTGCTCCAAACTTACTTCAAACGTACTTCTCTGTCTGCTCGTATGAATGTAACACATCATAAGAAAGTGTTTCACCGCTGTTCAAATGCACTTTGGATCACATCATTTATATGTATAAATGTTTTCCATCTGAAAGGACTAAACTATTAAATGAAACAAATGACAATAAAATGCAAAATAATCTCTTCAGTAATCTAAATACTTTTTGAATGTAACTGTATTCTAATTACCAATGATTTAAATCGTAACCATAGTGGAATACAGTTACATATATTTTGTATTTTAAATACGTAATCCCGTTACATTTATTCTGTTACTCCCCAATCCTGACAATACTAATGTTTTAACTTAGGAAGAGTTCACAAATCAATATTTGGTGGAATAACCCTGATTTTCAATCAGAGCCTTCATGTGTCTTGGCATGCTCTCTACCAGTCTTTCACATTGCTGATGGGTGACTTTATGCCACTTTTGTTTGATGGCTTGTGGCCATCCATCTTCCTCTTGATCACATTCCAGAGGTTTTCAATAAGGTACATTTACATTTATGCATTTGGCAGACACTTTTATCCAAAGCGACTTACAGTGCACTTATTACAGGGACAATCCCCCTGGAGCAACCTGGAGTTAAGTGCCTTGCTCAAGGACACAATGGTGGTGGCTGTGGGGATTGAACCAGCAACCTTCTGCTTACCAGTTCAGTACTTTAGTCCACTACACCACCACCACTGGAGTTCAGGTCTGGAGATGACAGGGTCTTGATCCGGTGGTCCTCCATCCACATCTTGATTGACCTGACTATGTGGCATGGAGCATTGTACTGCTGGAAAAACCAATCCTCAGAGTTGGGGAACATTGTCAGAGCAGAAGGAAGCAAGTTTTCTTCCAGGATAACCTTGTACATGGTTTGATTCATGCGTTATTCACAAAAACGAATCTGCCCAATTCCAGTGTTGCTGAAGCACCCCCAGATCATCACCGATCCTCCACCTGGTCGAGACCTGGAGAGACCTACAAGCCACAGTGTCTTGCACCCACTGTGAAATTTGGTGGAGGATCAGTGATGATCTGGGGTATATTGACACTTTTAGTTTGAACTGTTACAGCAGAAGTGCTAGAGGAAATATAACTTCAAGTCAAAAAGGAACCACTGGTTAATACACTGCAAAAATGTATATAAATAAAGATAAATTTACTTGAGAGCAAAATTACATATAAAAAATTACATAAGATATTTTGTATTCAGAAAAATCGAACAAATTGTTTTTATGTTTATGCTTATAATAATTAAAAAAAAAAATATATATATATATATATATATATTTTTTTTTACCCCATTGGTATTGGTATT
The DNA here is from genome assembly GCF_019703515.2 of Myxocyprinus asiaticus. Taxonomy (NCBI): domain Eukaryota; kingdom Metazoa; phylum Chordata; class Actinopteri; order Cypriniformes; family Catostomidae; genus Myxocyprinus; species Myxocyprinus asiaticus. Next base: position 2,096,343 of record NC_059380.1, on the reverse strand, counting down.
TTTTTACTTGTTTTAAGCATAAACCCTGCTTAGTTTTGCAAGATTTCTCTGAAAACAAGACTTTCTTTTTTTATTGTTTTAAGAATGTTTAAAAAAAATAAATAAAAAAAATAAAAAAAAAAATATATATATATATATATATATATATATATATATATATATATATATATATATATATATATTAGGAAAATCTGATAAAAATACAGATTTTTTATTTTATTTTATTTTTTTTTGCAGTGTACTTTTGGGTTTTAATATCTGAACAATGTACACACTGCAAAAATAAAGAAAATAAATAAAAATTCCTTAATTAGTATTTCTGTCTTGTTTTCTGAATATTTGGGGGGATGTGGCGCTTTGTGATGACACACCAAAATGCTGACAATGACCAAAAATCCACTTATTCCAAAAATGCAATAAAAATGCATTTACATGAGATTTGAAATCATCTGATCATTCATGTTTTTGATGTAAAAATGCAAACAGTTATGTGCACAACCTTTGTACACATTGTATAAGCCTGTGAGAATGCAATGCAAAATCTAGGTAATGGGCAACAAAGTATGCCGATCAGTTTATGCTTAAACCATCATGACCTTACCCAGGCGTTTACATGACCACACATGTTGTCAGATTATTAAGCATAATCTGTATACAATAGTGCATGTAAATGCATTTAATGTGTATGTTGGTTACATCCTGATTTATAGACAGAAAATGTTTCATTTGTTCAAACAGAAACACACCTATGCACTGATGGACACATGTAAAATCATCATATCAATCACAATTTTATAACTACCATAATTATCTAATTTGTTTTATTTATCATGTATTCATGAATTGCTCTTTATTCTTTAAATAAAATACACCTCATTGCACATTATTATTAGTGTGATTGATAAGGCTACAGACATGAATGGTAAATCAAATCATGTGGCTTGTTTGGAAGAGGTGTGATATTACTTTTTCTTTATTTATTATTATTTTTTTTTTTACTTTCAGACTTGGAGAACCCTACCATACAGCTATCTCTCAGGAGAATCCCCTACTAATGAACTGAATCACTTCCTCAGAGTTATGTCTATTGATTCGGAGGTAATAACATTACAAAAAGTCGTGTCTTCTCTAAAGCGATTTCACTGAGCAATGTGATCAGTTGTGGTATTTTTACTATGTCAATGAATTTTCTTTGTCATTTTAACAAATCAAGATTCAAAAGGTCAAGGAAAAAGTAAGAGATTTGAATTTAATCTGGAATGGACCTCAGCTAAAATGCATTACATGGCCAAAATTAAGCATGGCTGTGAGGGTTTTCTCTTATTAAGAGCTACAGTGAGGTCAGACACTGATGTTGGCGGTCTCATGATGAAGATGTCACCATAGCATCTTTTTGCTTGCATCATGAAATCGTCTCGCCTCACTTCAGACGATTCCGTCATATGGTTGAACAATCCTCGGATTTATCGCACGCATTTAACCTCAACATTGTTTTAAAATACTTAGAAATATAGTTTAGTTACATTATACTATCCAACCTAGTCTTATAGAATGAACATTACTATTAATAATTGTTTTCAAACTGACTTTTACATGCTGCGTTCTACATTTCATTGCAGTTTCTTCGTAATACTAGAGGCGCTGTGCATTTTATTCACTTTCACACAAATCACGACTACTTTGGCTGATTATGACTTTATAAACACGTATTTTTCGCACTGTTACTCACATACTGCTGTTTTACGATATCAAAACACTTTTACTCTTACACATAATTTGAAAAACGATACATTTTAACACCTACCTCCATTTACACACTTTTTCCAATGTGATTCGCTTCCACGGTAGCTCACCCGAGTATTGGATTTTGGGCTCTGAAGCACCCGGTTCAAACACAGCCAAACATGCAAGCTGACACGTGAAACGAAAGTGTCACAGAAGCGCCATGAGATGACTTCGATGCTCCAGAAAATGTGCATTTATTTCTCGTTTTGTAGTTGAACACTATCGATTAGGTTTAGGTGTTGGTTCAGGGTTAGGATGTCTGTTTTGTGTCTACCTTTCATTTTATTTTAGATCACTATTGTTTAGCTTTAGGTTAAAGTTTTAGGTTAGGGAGGTACGTTTTTCTCTTTAAAACCTCTGCATAATATTCACCTTAAATACTTCGTCTGATTACGACCCCATTTCACTTGCTTTTGGCGCTCCCTGCTGCAAATTACACTGTGAAACTGCAGCCAAATGTGTAACAAGGCACCTAATTTTGTTTTGCAAATTTGTAGCCACAGTAACATAATGTTGTTGAGACCAAGCTGATACTATCACATCAATATTTTAGATCCCTTACCCAACCCTAACTCTAAACCTAACCACTTATAAACGATATAAAACATGTAATAGGCAGATCAATTATCATTTTAGTTACATTACACTATAATATAGATATTTTTGAACACCTAGCCCCACCCCATGCCTAAACCTAACCAGTAATACAGGTGCATCTCAATAAATTAGAATGTCATGGAAAAGTTCATTTATTTCAGTAATTCAACTCAAATTGTGAAACTCGTGTATTAAATAAATTCAATGCACACAGACTGAAGTAGTTTAAGTCTTTGGTTCTTTTAATTGTGATGATTTTGGCTCACATTTAACAAAAACCCACCAATTCACTCATCTCAAAAAATTAGAATACATCATAAGACCAATAAAAAAAAACATTTTTAGTGAATTGTTGGCCTTCTGGAAAGTATGTTCATTTACTGTATATGTACTCAATACTTGGTAGGGGCTCCTTTTGCTTTAATTACTGCCTCAATTCGGCGTGGCATGGAGGTGATCAGTTTGTGGCACTGCTGAGGTGGTATGGAAGCCCAGGTTTCTTTAACAGTGGCCTTCAGCTCATCTGCATTTTTTGGTCTCTTGTTTCTCAATTTCCTCTTGACAATACCCCATAGATTCTCTATGGGGTTCAGGTCTGGTGAGTTTGCTGGCCAGTCAAGCACACCAACACCATGGTCATTTAACCAACTTTTGGTGCTTTTGGCAGTGTGGGCAGGTGCCAAATCCTGCTGGAAAATGAAATCAGCATCTTTAAAAAGCTGGTCAGCAGAAGGAAGCATGAAGTGCTCCAACATTTCTTGGTAAACGGGTGCAGTGACTTTGGTTTTCAAAAAACACAATGGACCAACACCAGCAGATGACATTGCACCCCAAATCATCACAGACTGTGGAAACTTAACACTGGACTTCAAGCAACTTGGGCTATGAGCTTCTCCACCCTTCCTCCAGACTCTAGGACCTTGATTTCCAAATGAAATCCAAAACTTGCTCTCATCTGAAAAGAGGACTTTGGACCACTGGGCAACAGTCCAGTTCTTCTTCTCCTTAGCCCAGGTAAGACGCCTCTGACATTGTCTGTGGTTCAGGAGTGGCTTAACAAGAGGAATACGACAACTGTAGCCAAATTCCTTGACATGTCTGTGTGTGGTGGCTCTTGATGCCTTGACCCCAGCCTCAGTCCATTCCTTGTGAAGTTCACCCAAATTCTTGAATCGATTTTGCTTGACAATCATAAGGCTGCGGTTCTCTCGGTTGGTTGTGCATCTTTTTCTTCCACACTTTTTCCTTCCACTCAACTTTCTGTTAACATGCTTGGATACAGCACTCTGTGAACAGCCAGCTTATTTGGCAATGAATGTTTGTGGCTTACCCTCCTTGTGAAGGGTGTCAGTGATTGTCTTCTGGACAACTGTCAGATCAGCAGTCTTCCCCATGATTGTGTAGCCTAGTGAACCAAACTGAGAGACCATTTTGAAAGCTCAGGAAACCTTTGCAGGTGTTTTGAGCTGATTAGCTGATTGGCACGTCACCATATTCTAATTTTTTGAGATAGTGAATTGGTGGGTTTTTGTTAAATGTGAGCCAAAATCATCACAATTAAAAGAACCAAAGACTTAAACTACTTCAGTCTGTGTGCATTGAATTTATTTAATACACGAGTTTCACAATTTGAGTTGAATTACTGAAATAAATGAACTTTTCCATGACATTCTAATTTATTGAGATGCACCTGTATAACAATATAGCCAACCAACAATATTAAAGGCTTAACAAGCTTTTATAAGATACAAGAACACTTACAATAATATATTCCCAAAAAATGTTAAAAGTATTAAGGTATTCTAAACAACCCATGCTGCATTCAAAGTCTTACCATACGATGACTCCATGTGAAGAACAGAGTGAAACTGAAGGTTTTAATGACTGAAAATCTTCTTCAACGTGAAGGCTATGACACCTCATTAAAAATATATATATATACATCCAAAATGTTGCAATCGTTCACATGACACAAGAGTCAATGGCCTGTGACATCAGTGACATTAAAACTATTGTAAAGCTGGTTAAAGCAGCAATTTTGGATGCATTAAGACTGACATTTGTACCCGTTGTTCTGATTCATCCCAGAGGTGTTCAAGGGGATTCAGATCTGGAGTTTGTGCAGGACAGTCAACACTGCAAAAAAGATTTTACTTGGAGTATTTTTGTCTTATTTTCCTTTAAAATAATAATAATAATAATAATAATAATAATATATATATATATATATATATTATTATTATTATTATTATTATTATATAGGAAACTTCCTTAAAACAAGAACAAATTACTTGAAGCAAAATGGCATACGATATACAAGTCTTGTTTTCAGAGAAATCTCTTAAAAATTGGTGTGGTTTATGTTTAAAACAAGAAACAACTATTTGCCAAAGGGGTAAGAAAAATGAACTTGTTTTCCCTTTGAATCAAGTTTTTTGTCTTACCCCATTGGCAAAAACAGTAGTTTTCTTCTTGTTTCTCTGAAAACAAGACAAAATAACATGTCATTTTTCTTCTCAGGTAAATTAAGAATGTTTAGATATTTTTACTAAAAAATAAAACCACACCAGACTCAGTAAATCATTTCTTTATGGATCTCGCTTTATGCACAGGTGCTTTGTCATTCTGGAACAGAAAAGGGCCCTCTTGAAACTGTTGCCTCAAACAATGTCACTATATGCTGTAGTAGCATTAAGATTTAATGGGTCTAGTCAAACCTGTTAATACGTTTAATCATGTACTGTACCGTCCTGGCCCAGAGGCACATCCTGGTCCTTTTTCAAGCCCAGAGAGCTGAGCCACTCCTGGCTCCATACCAAAGAGAGACAGTGTTCAAATAATCCATCAGGGATTAAATGGGATCATCAGTGGGTACGGTAATCACATCCTACATGGCTAAATAGTAATCAATACCTCTGACCTATTCTCTGCTCGATCAGTTTAGAGAAAAGGCCTAGCAGAGAGCACTCCTCTAACTCAGCCCTTTATTGTTTTCGATGTGAGACAATGGATTTGGTGTGGCAGATGAGGACAGTACCTTTTCAAATGGTGCCTTGAGAGAACGAGGAGAAAGAGAGGAAATGGAAAAATAGTTTAATAGGAATTGACAATGGAAGAGCAAGTTCTGGGTGAAATGACCAGGTGGACTAATGGGGAAGTTGCTTTTTGTGTCTGACACATTTGAAATGCATTTTTCATGCTGGCACTGCATGCATTTCCTCCTTGAATTACTGGCCTCAGCACATCTGATGTGAATTACTCCTTGTGTTTGAAAGGTCAGATAAGTGTGAAAACATATTCAGACTCGGGAGAGATTACTGTGAAAGGGGTTTTGTTGTGCTGTCGTAAGTTAGATTTCCTAGAACCAATTTCTAATAAAGTGGCACTGATGATGGACAAGGGTCATGCTAAGCTCATGTTAACTAGAGTTTGCTGATACACACAGATATTCAAATTATTCCGGCACAATAGAAATTTCTATATGTTAATCGATTTGTAGCTGCTGTATTAGCATATAGATTCACTGCTGTCAGTGTTTTAATGCTGGCGTTAGTGGTGATGCTGCATGGTAAAAACAGCTTAAATAGTGTACTATGCCTGTCAATTTAACATGTTTATTCAGAGCGATTAATTTCATAAAAAATTATGCTGGACCATAATAAGTAGTATTTCTACCATCGGAGCAATTCAAGCTTGAATTACAACCTGTTTTCAGCAGGGGGCAGTAAGCGAAACTCCAGCTGTACAGAGAACAAACCACATTCTGGCTTGCACGATACTAAATGACATGATGACATGATGAGGATGTGTTTTTGCTATTCAAACAGCTGGATGGAGCGCAATTCTGAATGCAGGAATATTAAGACGTATTTTCCTAAGTTTCAAACTACGTTTAACTTCACACAGTGATCTAAAAATGCTCTGCTTATGACACAATGCAACCACAGTGAGACCCTCCAAAAGCGTCCATCTGATGCGTGTGTACATTGCATAGCAGGTACGGTAGAAAGAGCATAATGGGGAATGGGATCCGCAAATGACACAAGCCAGATTCGAACTAGCATGATTACATGTCAGAGCATGCTCTCTAACCAGGGTATTTCTTGTGCACCAAAACCACTTCTTTACCTCATTTTACATATTTAGTGATTAGTCCATTAGCTGTTGCTGAGTTACAGGGACAGTCACCCTGGAGAATACGGGCATTTAGCATGTTCAAGGGCACAATAGTGATGGTTAATGGAACTCCTTATTGTGCAGTTCTGATCCTACAACCTTTGGGTTATCATGCTTTTAATCAGAAGTCCACACCTGTGAGGCGATCATCTGACTTGGTGCGAGCTACGAGGTGAATGTCTGTGTTCTGCGAGGGGGACCTACATTATATTAGGCAGGTGGTTTTAATGTTGTGGCTGATATAAATACACTGGTGCCAATAGTTTGGAATAATGTACAGATTTAGCTGTTTTGGAAGGAAATTGGTACTTTAATTCACCAAAGTGACATTCAACTGATCACAAAGTATAGTCAGGACATTACTGATGTAAAAAACAGCACCATCACTATTTGAAAAAAGCAGCCATCACTCCAACACCTTATCCTTGAGTAATCATGCTAAATTGATCATTTGGTACTAGAAAACCACTTGCCATTATATCAAACACAGCTGAAAGATATTTGGTTCGTTAAATGAAGCTTAACATTGTCGTTGTGTTTGTTTTTGAGTTGCCACAATATGCAATAGACTGGCATGTCTTAAGGTTAATATTAGGTCAAAAATGGCAAAAAAGAAACAGCTTTCTCTAGAAACTCGTCAGTCAATCATTGTTTTGAGGAATGAAGGCTATACAATGCTTGAAATTGCCAAAAAACTGAAGATTTCATATAAAGATGTACACTACAGTCTTCAAAGACAAAGAACAACTGACTCTAACAAGGACAGAAAGAGATGTGGAAGACCAGATGTACAACTAAACAAGAGGATAAGTACATCAGAGTCTCTAGTTTGAGAAATAGACGCCTCACATGTCCTCAGCTGACAGCTTCATTGAATTCTACCCGCTCAACACCAGTTTCATGAACAACAGTAAAGAGAAGACTCAGGGGTGCAGGCCTTATGGGAAGAACTGCAAAGAAAAAGCCACTTTTGAAACAGAAAAACAAAAAGAAAAGGTTAGAGTGGGCAAAGAAACACAGACATTGGACAACAGATAATTGGAAAAGAGTGTTATGGATCTTAACCCCATTGAGCTTTTGTGGGATCAGCTAGACTGTAAGGTGCGTGAGAAGTGCCCGACAAGACAGTCACATCTATGGCAAGTGCTACAGGAAGTGTGGGGTGAAATGTCACCTGAGTATCTGGACAAACTGACAGCTAGAATAACAAGGATCTGCAAAGCTGTCATTGCTGCACGTGGAGGATTTTTTTGTTGAGAACTCTTTGGAGTAGTTTAAGAAGTACTGAACGTTTTTTCAAAGAGTTTCAAATTGCAATAGAAATTTTTCATGTTTAATGTCCTGACTATACATTGTGATCAGTTGAATGCCACTTTGCTGAATAAAAGTACCAATTTCTTTCCATAAGAGCAAAATCTGTACATTATTCCAAACTTTTGGTTGCCAGTGTATACGTGTGTGTGTGTGTGTATATATATATATATATATATATATATATATATATATATATATATATATATATATATATATATATACTGTATATATTTGGTTAATCTTTCTCTTGTTTTAGAGTAAAATATATTTAAACATTTTTTTTAAATGTATTTCCCTTACAAACTTGTTTTAGAAGATGTTTCAGACAATCTTGAATATAAGTGCTTAATTTGCACCCTATTGGCAAGTTATTTGATTGTTGTTAGCACAAATCTAACCTAATTTATATCATTTTGATTCTCATATAATTTGTTATGTAATTTAAGGGTGATTTATTTTATATATTGATAAGTTAGATATTTATTTATTTATTTATTATTATTTTTTTCAAAAAGTCAATGTTTAATTTAGTTGCACCACCACACCATAATAATGCACCCTTCACAGGTAGGACAAATAATGCACCACTACTTCTTTATTCAAGACTTAGTTAGTAGGTCATCAGCTCTCCATAAAGTAAAATGTAGTTGGCAGCAGCTTAACATATGTAAATAATTATATTGTGGAACTATTTAATTAAAATTATAAGGAGCTATATATAAATTCTAATACAACAGACTGGGGAAACTGACATTTATGCATTGTAGTATCCTATATTTTGTATGTGTTTGAACATTAGCTTTGCATGCCTGTGACACCAGGCGACGCATGCCTTAAAGAGGACAGTTTAGATTAGTGTCAGGCTGATGAGCCACTAAGAAGTTACATGATGTTCTCTCTCGTAAACGTAAACGAGTGTAAATGTCAACACTAAATGAAGTCTGTCATGCAAAACACGAGCTCATTGATGTCATTCAGTCAGTTCGCTTGTTTATTCCAACCATTATTCCTGGTCTTTGGCTTCCGTAAATATTACATTTATACGTACGGTTAAATTTATCAATCTTAACGGCACAAAGCTCAAATATGTAGTAGTGTGTACTGCATAAATTGTAACTTAATGCTATAACTAGTCTATGTTGAAACTTGTGCATGGCTGGTACAACCGGCCCCAGAAATTCAAGACTCAGACACTAACTTCCTATATGTAATATAAAATTATGGAAAACTTAATCTGATTACCTTGGGTTGTAGTTCTCTTACCCTTCAGTCTGGTTCAAGGTGTCCAGCCAGCCAATTCTCAGGAACATCCAAAAGGATGAAAAAGAGACAAATGAATGTTTGATACAATATGAGCACATTATATATTTGCCAGTTTATCCCTCAGGGTGTTTCTGGATGTCTTTTACATTTTTGGCCCTCGGCTGGAAGTCCAGTGATGTTGCGTAACCGTTATCTCCCATGAACAATCAACAGGTTATTTTGAAGCCAACTTAGATCTGAAACAGACTTGGATGGTGAATATTTGATGAGCAGCACTCTTCAAAGTCAATGGTCCCAGATCGATAGCATCATGAATTAGCAAGTACATTTCATACAGTACAACCCAAGTCCTTCCTCAAAGATTTCACCAAACGGGGCTTTCCTGCCTTCAGGTTGCCACACCTAAGAGTGCAACTGACTGCATGTTTTATGTCAGGTATATAAATAGCTTAAACTTTTGATTTGTGCACTGTGACCTCAAAGGATGTGTCGTTCCTCACTGCGATGTGACCACTGACCTTGTTTGCTGCTTGGTGACAATCAGGTGGGACTTTACAATGGGAGCATGTTGATGAGGAAGGATGTTGATAGTATCTACTTCCAGTTGTCTGCTTGCTGTTCTTTTTTCAGTCCTCCCTGAATTCCTGCACAGTCTTCCTTTGAGAAAATGATAATTTCAGATATCCTTTACATCATATGATGCCTTGGTCTTTTCCTTTATACCAGGGGCATTTCTAGGATCAATGGATATTCAGGGCTTAGCCCAGACCTTTGTGGATATTTATGGGGCCATCCTTGGATGAAATATTCAAATATAATACACATTATATTACAAGTTTAAATGTTACATCTGTGAGGTGTCATTTATATAGTAAATCTTTAAATATTACTGAAACTGAAACTAAATGGTCCAACTTTGATCAGAAATTGCATGCTTTTAACACTACGTAAACACTATATTGTCCCTTTCCCCTTTCTATAGTTTAACACACATTGTGTAAAATAGCTTTACAGCCTTTTATTTATTTGTCAGGTGCTTTAAGTTAGTTTAGAAGATAGCAGGCTGAAAATGAGCTGAAACAGTTTTGCCAAAGTTTGCTGGGTTAATGGTATCATGTTTAGCAAAAACGCAAACGTCCTGACTTGTGACTTATAGTTTGCAAATTCCTCACTCATTTGTACATTACTCTTTGGGTGTTTCTCAGCGCAGAGAATGAACTTACGTTCTCAAGAACGCAACCAGTCTTTGGAAGACCGAACTCGGAAGGACAGGGAAAAGTAGAACGCATCTATTGCGAGCTTTGAGATGTGCTGCGATCTTCCTGTTGTGCAATTGACCGTCACAGGACATTTGTAGCCGGTGCGAAAACTACTGACATTATCATCACACCAGTGAGGCTTTGCAGGACTAGTTACACTTTAAAAGAATACATTCTGTTAACACTTGTTTCCTCCATGTGTTTAATGCTTTATTAAAATCATGCCCAACAGAACAACAAATGTTGACAGAGCGTAACAACTCTCATGAGCCGTTAGACTGTTGCAAGCTTACAGCGGGAAACTCTTGAGGGAAATCACAATGATAATTGTCCTTCATCTGGCACCACAGTACCGGGTTCTTGCCCACAAGTCACCATCCGATGCATCCTTGATATCCGGCCTGATCAAGAACACATCCAGGTAATTTTATGCATGCACGGTTCTTGCGTTCTTAAATATTGGAATTGAACTTCGGCAGTGGATGATGACGTCAAACAAGTCCACAAGAACGTAGGAACACATTAGAATGCACATTTTCAGGGTGATATACATATAATTTGCTACTTACTGCATCTGGTTGGAAGAGCTCAACAAATCTTTTCGTATCTCACCAAGACGGGGCATTTTGACCGTTCACACATAACCGCAATCCCGAGTGCTCTTCTTGCAAGCACACACATACACAGCAAGACAGCACATGGGTACTGAATTGAGTTAGTATTTGGTGGTAATGAGCGCTATACATGCACGTTATTACACCGTTAATGCATAATAAGCCGACAACGCGTGTGGTCATGTAACCGCAATTAATAATTGATTATTTGAAAGTTTTCATGCTTTAGTTCTGCCTAAAACTGTTCTTGTAAGCTATGCTACAGTCATTCTGAAAGAGCCTTTTTAAGATACTAGACACACAAGCATAATTTTAAGCATGCAGGACATATTACCATCTTTCAAAGATTCAAGGCACACGGGTGTCTTTTGGAATATTTTCTGGAATCACAGATGGGCCGGTCAGCTGCGTCTTCTACACTCATCTGCCTCTGCTCCATGACTTCATCGGACCATGTAAAAGCCGTTCTGTCTACTGCCTCACCTTATTTTAAGGGCATACACTCAGTAGAGAACAATTATGCACTAAACTGCCTCTATTTCAAGCTTGTTCCGAATCGAATGAACATCCGAAGGACAGTAGTGACTGTGAAATAGGTTTGCAACTAGAATCACAAAAGTCCTAATTAAAGATATAATGTAAATATATTCATAATTGTGTTGTCTTATCTAGTGCACACTTGGCATTCCTTTCAAGCAAATGAGGACAGTGACACAGAGCTTCAGAGGAGGAGGAGAGGACAAAAATGAATAAAGGGAAGTAGGGGAGAATAGTTGTGCTGATGTGCATTAATTAGCTTTTTTTCACACACTGTCTCCAATGTGGCTGAAATCTCCAACACTGCAGGACTTCCACATCCGCACAGTGCCATATGAGGAGGCAAAGGAGTGATTTCCTCTCTTTTCTCACTTCCTCCACCTGCTTTTTGCAGGTTTATTTCTTGTGTTTACTTAACTATACATAGAAAAGTTTAGCAAGTGATTTTATGCATATGTTAAAATGCATAATGTTTATGTCTTGTGGCTATACATTTGAAACAGTGAGTATTTTATTGTTTATGGATTGGCCCCATTCACTTCCTTTGTAAGTACCTCATTGTAACACAGATTGTTTTTTAAAGAAAAGGAGGGACGAGTCGAAATGAATATTTGTGGAAATCAACAGTGCCACAAATGCTGCCGGTTGAACTTATGTACTGAACCTGAAATACTGAAACATTGTTATCTGGTGTGTCATCACTTTCAAATTATGCTTTTTCTCCTTTCAGATGACTGTGATAATCATTTATCTCAGTTTCCACAGTTTTTAATCACATTACTTTGATTACTGTGAATCCTGATTCTTTAAAAACATGTCAGATAAAAGTGCTTTGCAATGTCATTCGTTGTTTCTGCCTATATACGAGTAATGTCCATTCAGTTTATGAAGAACTGGGGATGGGAATAATGGGAAGTTCTGCGAAGCTGGTCAGACTGAGCAACGCTAACCACGGGGGGTGGAGCTTAGGGAAGGGTCATTTGGTTTGTGTCCTTTAGAGAGGGTCGACTGTAGTTGTGATCTTCATGTTTACAGCACAGTTTTTCTGAACACCTTATTTCTTCTCTCGTTCTTCATCCACAGCCTCTGTTTTAAATCCTGTCTCTCTAAATGTTTAAATGTATCTCAGTCTGCTTTGCTGATTTAAATTCAGAACACACACGGACACAACACACACACAAACGTTCTGAGATTCTCAATTTCCAGATAAAGGTGATAAATGCTAAACATTGTTGCCCTAGAAACCTCTTTTCCCCCTCACTCTTTCTCCCATCCTCTCTCCGTCTCTAAACACAAGTATGCATTAATAAACTAACACACTTATCTAATCAACAGGTGTGTGTGTGTGTGTGTGTGTGTGTGTGTGTGTGTGTGTGTGTGTGTTTGTGCGCCTGTCCACTACAGATAATCCTGCAAATGAGACCAATGCCAGTGTCACACTGTGTGGATCTCTGTTGGCAGGCAGCTTGGACAGTGTGGGGAGAGAGAGACACAGACAGAGAGAAAGAGAGAGAGTTGTGAACACAGCTGTGGTGAGGAACAGAGATGTTCATGTTAATCCGTTTTCAAGGCAGACATCAAACTCTCTCTCTCCCAACAATTTACAGATGGACACACAAGCTGCAACTGATCCACTGGATTCTGTGTTTACAAAGGAATGTTTTCCTGAAGGGTTTTACTGAGCTGAAATGCATACATAGGGTATTTATGCCCCAGCTCTCCATCACCCTGCAGAGAGCGCCGCCCTGCAGGTCTCTCTCAGTGTGGAACGAGAAATTGCAAGGAATCAAACCAAGAAATACAACCCTGGGTGCCACATAACAAATATTAGATGGCTAACAAATTCAACAGATAAAGTATTCAGACCATTAAGCCACACTTAATAATGTGTGTGTCATTGCATTTGATAACGGGACTAGTTTTCTAAACGACATTTCAGTTACAATTATTATCAAACAACGTCTGTGATTTCATGCACTGATTCGGACGGGACTAAGATCTCTGTGTTTATTACGGAGGTGGGAGTGTCTGTTTTCTCCTGGACGTTACAGGAGGTTGAACACATCAATTTAGGTGTTAAAATTAACTTAACTTTTAAACGTTATCTGTTTAAAATTAAAATTACTTCTCATTTTAAAAATACATTTCATTTATTGATTGAATTTTAATTTACTTATTTTTTTTCTCCCAATTTGGAATGCCCAATTCCCAATGTGCTTTTTAAGTCCTCGTGGTCGCGTAGTGATTCGCCTCAGTCCTGGTGGCGGAGGACGAATCCCAGTTGCCTCCGCGTCTGAGACCATCAACCCATGCATCTTATCATGTGGCTTGTTGAGCGAGTTGCCACGGAGACATAACGCATGTGGAGGCTTCACGCCATCCACCGCGGCAACCACGCTCAACTCACCACGCGCCCCACCGAGAATGAACCACATTATAGCGACCACGAGGAGGTTACCCCATGTGACTCTACCCTCCCTAGCAACCGGGCCAATATGGTTGCTTAGGAGATCTGGCTGGAGTCACTCAGCACACCCTGGGATTCAAACAAGCGAGCAAGCGAACTCCAGGTGTGGCAGCCAACGTATTTTACTGAGTTTTAATTTATTAACTATTCATTATAAATTGCTTATTTTAAAAAGCCTAATAAGATAAACTTCACATGAGTTCATAGAAGTGGCTTCTTATAATAAACCCACTGAAATAAACAAGATATGTTATTGAATTATATAATTATAAAATTATGTAATTGATCTGAGAGATCAAGATGAGTATCTTGCCTGACACTGATTTTACAGTGGCCTGTCTGTGCAATTTTCACGGTTTGGCTCTCCTTGTTGATTTTATTTTCTTATTGTTTTGTTGGATCGCATAAAAATAAAATAAAAAATCTACATCCATACTGAAAGGCACACTGCAAGCAGAAGCGCATAAGTACAATCTTAACGGTAGTTCATGCAGGTCAAAATACACGAGGAGATGCATTGTGAAAATTCCATATTAGCAATCACAGGCATTCTCATTCGGACAGGATTAGATTTCTCCGAGGACCCTTGAGTTAGCCGATAAACAGTAGGTAATTTGCTCTGAAATTTGTACAGAGGTTGTGAGAGAACATGTCAGATTCGACTTGTCAGATTCGGACGGGATTAAAATCACAAAGTACGTCTGTGAAACCTCCTCAGGGAAAACTAGTCCCATCTGAATAGGGCTTATGACACCCTTTGGCATCTGCAAACAAATAATACTAGATCTAAGAACTAACTTTACTTTTCCAAGCCATTTTTACTCACTGACTTTTAACCAACTGGGTAGGGTTGCAACAACCATTCGTGAGGTCTAACTTTGGCCACATACACTACAGTTCACTTCCATTGGAAATGCCTCACTGGAACCTTGAAACCGAAAATTATTGTTTTTTTGTTTGTTTTTTGTAGAACGTAACCGACAAAGGAGAATTAACTCCCTTTGATTTTTTTAATTATTTTTAATTAATTAATAACTGGTTAATTTTGTTCCAATATTTGTTTTTTGTTTTTCATAAAAGTCTAAGGGTGTACTCACACTAGGCAATCTGTACTATGTCCGAGCACGTTTGACCCCCAAAGTCCAGTTCACTTGACTAGTGTGATCGCTCCGTACCGTGCCGCTTGAAGAGGTGGGCTCGGGCATGGTTCAGTTGTCTCAGGCACAGTACGCATCTAG
Source organism: Myxocyprinus asiaticus (assembly GCF_019703515.2). NCBI lineage: Eukaryota > Metazoa > Chordata > Actinopteri > Cypriniformes > Catostomidae > Myxocyprinus > Myxocyprinus asiaticus. Next base: position 2,081,093 of record NC_059380.1, on the reverse strand, counting down.
TGTGATCGCTAACCATGACCGAGCATGGAACTCGAAACGTGACGTCAATGATGTGACTGGGCAAAGGGATCACTTTGATCTACGGCATAGGTGCAGTGTTTACTGGAAATTTGGGCAGACGAGAGCATACATGAACACACAAGAACTACGAGATATTTGGTCAAATTTGCGACTATCTTCGTGCTCGTGGACACCAAACAACCATTGAGCAATGATGTGACGAGCTGAAAAAACTGCGGGTTCAGTATATGAAGGAACGGAATGCAATCCGTAAATCTGCCAGCTCATCGGACGAAAAGGATAAATTCTAGTGGTACGATGGTGTCAACAATTAGGCATGTGAGAGGGCCATGTGTCACCATGCCCCAAATACCTCAAAATAAGCCACAAAGTTACGTAACGTTACAATGGACTCCAATGTGCTCTGTGAGAGCACTTTTCTTCCGGTTTTCTTCAAAACTATAAGTTGCATCGTAATGATAACGTTAAGTGCAATGTGAGTGCAGGCCAGTGGGCGAGTGGGGAGGTGGGACAATCATGCTTGGGCACAGTACAAGGCAAACGGGCCTAGTGTGAGTACGCCCTAAATGGTTTTTCACAGTAAATTTTTGGAATTACACCACTTGTTGCTCACAAAAATGAGGCTTCCCTCTTTTTGTTGAACTTAAGTGTGTGCTTTGATTCTGAAGGAAACTGCTGCATCACACATGTCTTTGTCTTAATGCACACTGTTGAAATACTGAGGTAAAAAGTACATTTTTTTCAGTTGTTTCCAAGTCTTCGGTGAATTATTGATAAGATGCATTACAATTTTTTTTTACAATTGCTAACAAGCGTTCACCTATACTTAAGATACTTTTTCTAAACTCTTAACACAGCAACACACCTACATCACACAATTAGCCAAACAGTTAGTTGTCTGCTCAAAGCCACATTTTGTTCATTAAATACCAACACTACATTTCAAAATGCAAAAAAAACAAAAACAAAAAAACCTTTCTCTACATACACTAACTCTATCAAAACACAGCAAACCCAACTCAATATCTAATCATTCTGTCAAAACACTAGCACATTTTCTATCCAACAGGAACATATTGTCAATCATAGCACAATGACTGTCAAAATACTAACAGTAGATGCATTACAAAAACTGCATTACTTGTCATGTTTCATTTCTACCTGCATACAACAGACAATATTAAATCCATTGTTTTTTATAGTTCAGTTTCCTTTTACTGTAAACCACTCTAAATTTTTTGGTTAAGTGTCGAATGTGTGCATTCTTGGCAACATACTATCTAAAAGTGAATGAGCCATCATTACTTTATAGAATGTACAGTAGAAAAAAATAGTAAGTGACATAACTGCTGCAGTAAAAGCTTTATTAGCAACATGAAATTGCTGTCAGTGATCAACAAAAAAATCCAACATACATGGCCGTTGGATCCAAAAAAAAAACCCACAAAGATGCACAGTCCTGTTCTAATCTATACAATCTTCAGCATTTGGCCACATGTTCTCGTCCACATCACATCATATGTCATCTCTTGCTATGCACCTTGGAAAGAAACGCTTAGCATGCCTTATCCACCCCTGGCAGTCTTCAGCTGAGATGTCTCTGCAGCCAGCATCCATTGCATTCAGGAGGGACATTTGGTCATGTGACCGATGATCATACACATTCCACCTCCAGGCATAATAATTCCTCAATGGGGTTGGATTCTTTGTTGGGCTGCAAACCAGTTTGTGATTGCATGCGAATGGTGGAATGCTACATTGTCCCATTCAATCACAAATGTCCTCATGTTTCCTTCCACCTGTTCCCTGTCTGCGTGGAGGTCATCTAAAAACAAAAGAAGGCGCTCAGTATTGCAGGGACCAATCTGGCATTTCTGCAGGACCAAACCAGCACTCGAGATTGCAGCACACATTGTGATATTTGCTCCTCTCTGACCTGGCACATCAATGGTGGCCCTTTTCCCGATGACATTTCTTCCCTGCCGACATGTTTTTGCCAGGTTAAACCCTGCCTCGTCTACATAAATGATTTCATGTGGGGTCTGATTAGCCTCCAACTCCATGACTCTCTGAAAGAAATCAAACACAGTATGTGTAAATGCTTTTCAGTATGTCCTACTTTATGCACTGTAACCCATGTTTACATATAGAGTAGCATAGTGTATTTTATATATCATATTGGACAGACACCATACCTGGACATATTGGTGCCGGAGTTCCTTGACCCGTTCACTGTTCCTTTCAGAAGGAACTGTGTACAACTGTTTAATTCGAACTCTGTGTTTGGTCAGAGTCTGATAAATGGTAGCCAGGCTGATGCTTTCCACATTGTGAAATACCAGGTTGTCCTCTACAATTCTGGTTTGAATTTCTCTCTTTTTTTTTTTTTTTTTGCATTGTCAGTAATGACCAATCCTACAATGGCATGCTCTTGGTCTTCACTGAGGAGCTTTCCTCTTCCCCCAGAGGGAGGAAGACGTTGCGTCCTTTAGAGGAACAAAAATACAACATATGTATTTGCAATGGGACTGGTGGCCTACAGTTTCTGTGGGACATAGCAACAGTAATGATAGAAGAAGCCCTTGTGAAATGCATTACTTACCTGTTGGTTTGTTGAAAATTCTGGATAATGGAAGCCACGGTTGACTGTCTGAGATTAACTCTTTCACCAGCCTTTCTCAGTGATAGACCATGGTTTATCACGTGGTCTATGATGGTGGCTCTTATTTCATCAGTGACAGCAGCTCTTACTCTCCTTTGAACACCACCACGCATTTTTACTCCTCTCCCCCTACCTCTCCCTCTCCCTTGTCCTGGTCCAACTAGTCCTCTCCCTCGTCCAACTAGTCCTCTCCCTCGTCTAGACATTATTATTATTATTATTATTTTATCATCTCTGTGTTGTTCTGTATCAACATAGAACAAAACCAATCCAAAGAGTCCCCTTTTTCCTGACTATGTCCATGCAATGGAAATAACTTCAGCACCTGGCTATGTCACCGACTGAGATTGGAATCAGCTATTTCTCAGTGTTTCAATGATCTGTTCATTCAAAAATGCTTATCAGCTGTTTCAATATAGCTTTTGAGCTGCTGTTGTTGCAGAAGTAGAGGCTTTATACAATATTTAAGGTTTGGAACATTAGGTCTTTATTTCTGGCATGCTTTGTGCAAGCATTTGTAAATAAGACAAGAAAGATCCATTATTTTGGTATTGGGTAAGCTTGTATGTAAAGAAAATGTACGCATTTTCGAAACGTGTTAATTGACTGCATATTCTGTGAAAACAACATGAATTGTGTTAATGGTATGGTCCACAACAGACGGATGTTGTGCTAATTGTGTTTAGAGTTTTGAAAATGTGACTACAGATTGGACAAAAGGATGTTAGCGATTGTGAAGAAAACAAAAAAACAAACTGCAATTCAGATTTGATGCTGCCGGGTTCAGGCCAAGAAGCAGATCTGTAATTAAAGCAAAAATAATTTGGCCCACATAAGATTAAGTTTAGTCCAGACACGACCAAACGGTGTGTGCATGCATGCAGGAGAGAGAGATTTTGGCTATTAATTGATTTTAGATGGACAGATGTATTTTTGAAATAGTTGGGGATATGTTTAATATAAAGAATACATTTATTGTAAGGATGTTATTTTATATAGGCCATGGCTATATAAAATATGGCTTGTTTCCACTTATTTTAGTTGAGGCAAGGCCCTGAATTTGAGACCAGGTACACCTTTTTTTTTTTTTTTTTTTTTTTTTTTGTGCAAATGGTATGTCACCCACCCTTAATACACAGGCAAAAAAAAAGATGAAAAAAAAAAAGGACGTTAATAACCATTGTTTAATTTCGTTCTAACCTGTTACCAATTGGAAAGGAGGCAGTAAAATGCCAGAAACGGAACAAAAATAATACTGTTTCTGCTCAGAACAAACCGAAATGAAAAACATTTTGTTTTCAGTCCCTGCTATAAGTGTCCTAACCTTTTGGGGCTGCTGTATTTTACCTTATTCTGGTAGATTATTCAGCATAAAAGCTTTTCGTAAACTCTTCCAGCCTAATAACCCCGTGACAGTTTCCAGATGAGTTTTAAACTGACAAGACTGCAGGAACTAGTGGAAAGGGTGTCATCGCCCAACTGCTCCAGGCAACTGTGCATTGACAAATATGTGATGGTATCAAATGTGTTCAGTGTGCAGGTGTGTTGGGGCACAGGTGTGTGTGTGTGTGTGTGTGTGTGTGTGTGTGTGTGTGTGTGTGTGTGGTTAAAGCTCTGTGCACAAGTCAAAGATACAGCAAAGGAATTGGCCTCCGTGTGTGTGTGTGTGTGTGTGTGTGTGTGTGTGTGTGTGTGTTTGGGGGATGAGTTGTGTTCCACAGAGCATAATCAGGTGTTGTTAATGAATTAATGAGAGAGACACACTCACAGGGGGGTTTTGATTAGATAATAATACCGTGACTTGCGGCCTTCATGGAGGGTGTTGTGAGACAGATGAGACTCCAGGGAGGTGCAGATCGCTTGAGGAGGACACCAGGTTGGAGCTGCCCATTAATAGAATATTCTGGATTAATTACAAGTTTAGCTCTATAGACAGCATCCACAGAAAATAATTGAAACTTACAGTATACCACAGTTTGTAAAATAAAATAAAAAAACATGCTGACAGGAAGACATTTATAATGGAAGTCTTTGAGGAAACCTTGCAACAGACTTCCAGTGAAAGGCTGTCTTCATGTGATGTCAGTAGTTGAAGAAGGTCACCTGGTCCAATGAGTCCCGTTTTCTTTTACATCACGTGGACGGCTGTGTAAGTGTGCACCGTTTATCTGGGGAAGTGATGGCACCAGGATGCACTGTGAGAAGACAACAAGCAGGTGAAGGGAGTGTGATGCTCTGGGCAATGTTCTGCTGGGAAACCCTGGGTCCGGCCATTCATGTGGATGCCAATTTGACACGTGCCAACTACTTAAACATCTTTGCAGACCAGGTACACCCCTTCATGGCAATGGTGTTCCCTGATGGCAGTGTCCTCTTTCAGCAGGATAATGCGCTCTGCCGCACTCCACACATTGTTCGGGAATGGTTTGAGGAACATGATGAAGAGTTCAAGGTGTTGACTTGGCCTTCAGATCTCAATCTGATTGAGCATCTATGGGATGTGCTGGATCAAAAAGTCCGATCCACAGTGGCTCCACCTTGCAACTTACAGGACCTGAAGGATCTGCTGCTAATGTCTTGGTTCCAGATACCACAGGACAACTTCAAGGGTCTTGTAGAGTCCATGCCTCAGTGGGTCAGCGCTGTTTTGGTAGCATGTGGAGGACCAACAGCTTATTAGGCAGGTGGTCATAAGATTTTGGCTCATCAGTGTATCTGTGACTGTGAGATAATTTTGATACCTACGTTTCTGAGTTGGGAAAAGGCATACACTTGTCAACATGGCGGAGGAGAGTGTGGTTTCTGTAGTGAATGATGTTTTTATTCATTTTTCTAAATAAAGCTCCCTTGTTAGTGCTTGCTGTGTCGATCATAAACATTTACTTGTATCAATAACCATTTGATGTATATTGTACTCTCTTATGTATTTGACCAGAAATTCTGTTGTCATCAGCAAACTGTCTAACATGAGTTATGGTTTCAAAATAAAAATTCCCCAAGCAATATGCAAGAAGGAACATGGCGTCATAAATTTTTTCAGACAACAAAGCAATTGAACGTGACATGCTCATAAAAAAGTGGGAAGTTGTATAATTCTGAAAGCATGAGAAGGCAGCATATGGGCATTTATGCCATCATATTGTTGTTTATTTCAACATTATGTGTTTTTACAAACAGAGGTAGAGTGACAATTATTTTCTCTGCTAATGGACAGCATGCCACAGATATTCAAGAGAGCTTAACGTGTATTTAAGTAGAAATACTTTTTTTCAGTGCAAAAAAGGCTTACCATGTCATGTGTACTTTGTTGATTCATGTTTTTCATGTCTTTTATTTTGAAAGTTTAGTTCCTGTTTCATGTCATGTGTCCCTAGTCATGCGATTCCTGTTTCCCTCCATGTTTATGTGTCTTGTTTTCATTGGTTTATTGGTTGATTATCTTGTTATCAGTTCTGTCTGTTTATTGGTTATCTTTTTCATGTGTTCTCCCATGTCCATGTATTTATACCCTCATGTTTTCCATTGTCCTTTGTCAGGTATTATGTTTGGTAATGTTGGTTCCATGTCAAGTCAAGTCAAGCCAAGCTGTTCATGTTTATTTCACGTTTTGGATTTACGGTTGTGGATTTCACTTATGTAAATAAATTTGCACTTGGGTTCTTCAATTCATCGTCATCGTCATTGCCAGTACCAACAGCATCGTTACATACCAAAACATCTTGAATAAATTAAAATGCATGGAAGTCAAAGAAATAGGTGACTTTATAAAGGACACTATTAAACTCTAAAGCACTTAAGAAATGGGAGCTAGCATTGAAATCATCTGGTATGTGATACAATTAAAGGACATTTTAATAGAAGCCATCAGTACAGCAGAATCCGCGTTGGGTCCGCAAATTATTGTTTGATCCACCATTGGCATTTGTAATAATCACTCGCTTGCACATGAGCAACAGCGTGAGAGAGGAGTATGAATTTTAGTCTATCTACATGTTGAAGTCATTCGCAGCTGCATGCCAAATCTTAAAGTGTGACTAAACAGCGCTAGTCAGCAGAAGCACGCAACCTGGATAAACCCTTCACATGACCACCGCTCATCACGAGCCGCTCATTGCGTGACACACATCAGGTTCAGCAGCGCTGCAGTGGAGGGTAGCGTAAGTAAATGCATCTGCTTGTGTTGGTCGCGTTGTGTGGTTGAGCAGATGAAAGCCTGCTTTCAGAACAATAGTTTACTTGCCTGGTGTAAATAAATCATTACCGCTGAGATTATCAAGCTGGCATACACGGTTCTTAACATTCCACACACACACACACACACACACACACACACACACACACACACACACACACACACACACACACACACACACACAAGACGGTGACTCTGAAATCAAAATAATTTAAGTCATATATTAAGTCATTGTTTTCCTCATTACAAATTTTTACTCAATGAAATGAACAGTAATTTTGAAATATATGTACAGTATAAAATCGATCACTCACATGAGACGAAGACTCCATTTTAGTTACCTTATAAAATTGGTTTTATTCTTCATGGACCGGGTCTGTCTGTTTGTTTGTTTTTTTTATGTCTGTCTTTTTCTTTCTTTTTGGAGGAGGTTTGGCATAGGGATTAATAAGGAAAATTAAAAATGTCACTTCATGTCAAAAATGTTGCAGACCCCTGCTGTCCTTGCTGAAAAGACAAAACCAGCCTAAGCTGGTCAGTTATCTGGTTTCAGATGGGGTTTGAACACTTTTTAGCTGGTCAGGCTGGGAGACCAGCTAGCCTCCCAGCTTAAACCAGCTTGGCCAGGCTGACCAGCCAAGATCAGCCTACCCAGCCTGAAGAGCTAAAACCAGCCTGACCAGCTAAAAAAGTGTTCAAAACCCCTTTAAAACCAGCCTGACCAGCTACTGTATGACCAGGCTGGGCGACCAGCTAAAACAAGCCAACCAGCTTATGCTAGCTTTATCTGGTCTTTTCAGCAGGGCGGCATTTAATGATTATTTCAATGGCTTTGCAATGTGAACATCATAAATTATGTACATACAATAGTATGGTACTGTAGCACCATACACGTTTTTATAGGCATAAAATGCAACACTCAGTTTTATACAATATGTAACTGGGTCCCGGCTCTGTCTCTCTCTACCCACAAAGGGGTCCTTGGCCTGAAAATGGTTGATGACCCCTGTTCTAAAGTGATACGATTGCTTTTGGTGTGAATAGAATCAAAATTTAAGTACTTTGTTAACTATAAATCATTGCTTCCAGTCAGCAGCAGTATGCGCGTCTGACGTAATCGTGTTGGCATTTTCACACAAGACCTGACACATATCTGTTTCTTTACTCAAAATGGTGCATTTGTGTACTTATCATGGATGTCTCAACTGAGAGGAGAAAGTGAGATTATGTCCGTAACATGCCAACGCGAATACGTCACACGAGAGACTGCGTTAACTCCACCCTCTCGTGAAGCTTAACGGAAGCGATGGTTTACAGTTGAAAAGTACTAAAATATTGATATTTTTTTTCTCACCATAAGCGATCGTGTCGCTTTATAAGACATTAATTTAACCACTGGAGTCGTATCGAAGATGTTTATGCTGACAATCTGTTCTTTTTGGAGCTTCAAAGTTTTGATCACCATCCACTTGCATTTTAAGGACCTACTGAGCTGAGATATTTTTCTGTTTTTCTTCAAATGTGTTCTGGTGAAGAAAGAAAGTCATACACACCTGGGATATCATGAGGGTGAGTCAATGATGAGAGAATTTTCATTTTTGGGTGACCTATCCCTTTATGTATGTACAGTATGTAACTTTTTAAAGTGTTAAAACACTGCAATTCCAGCTTAAAATGCAAAGACAACTACAAGTAAGTCGTTCAGAGGTTCAAGCTTTAAACGCTTTGTCTCTGTGGCACTATAAAATTCTTGTGTTTGTTTAGAGCGACCCACTTAGACCCGCCCCAACAGCATTACTCAACCAATGACATGAGTTGGGGGCGGGACTATCTGACAATTTGAACAACAGCAGACGAGGGGCGTATTTGGAAAGCTGTTTTGAATACATTGTTTATTTTGGCAATTCTGTTCGGTGGCGCTATTGGCGCAGAAATTTCATACTTCATCCTAAAGCACCATCATACAAATGTTTGTAAATTACGTGATGTTTGGGTGCATCCTTGCATTGATGGGGCATATCCTATGAAAAAGACTGACATTTTGAGTTATGGCAGAGGAAAGATAAAGCACTACCTGATCTCATGATTATGGCATCCTATGTTTCGGAAAATCGGTATGACACCGGTAAGGCTAAAACTACCAAGGTCATATACATTGTCTTTTGGAGGCCCCCGGCAATGCAGAGGCTCTACGCTTCTGATAGCTAGCACCGGCCGTGGTGAGAGCCGTTCTGTAAGTGACCATGCATTTGGTGCAATTGGCACCAAGCGTGTGTTTTAGGCCTCCCATGTTGAATGGGAGCAAAGTCTTTATGCTGTTATTTACAGTATATACACTCGTATGCGCACCAATTATTGTCACCTTAGTTACATTTAACTAAACTTGTACTCTACGGAATCACAGACTCCTGTGTGTGTGTGTGTGTGTGTGTGTGTGTGTGTGTGTGTGTGTGTGAAAAACATCCCCAAAGTCAGTGTGTGTGAAATAGGAGAAGCAACCTCTCAGTGTCCCCTGCACAGTAAACACAGCTCCTGAGGGACGTTCTGTTCAGATGTTGTCTGTAACCCCCGGAGAGCTTGCTTCACACTTCTCATCTGTAATAATGTAAAGCGAGGTTTACTACAGGTCAGACTGAATGACCCCTCACTGTATGTAACAACATCAGCAAATCCCACCGCTGTGGAGAAGAAAGTCGGAGGAATGCATTCGGCGGATCTCTGCCGTTTCATTTAATCAGTAATGATTTGAACTACTATCTACATTTCTACTTTGCACTTGTTTGACTTTAATTAGGTCACAGAAATTGAGCAGGGGTTAAAAATTCAGACATTGTGCAACAATATTTGATTCTCTTTGATTGCTTTTCCTCCAGGTCTTGCGGAGAAAAGAGAACTAATCATCTTATTTAACGTGGCTCAGCACTTTATATTGACACAGTGAATGAAAAGCAGTGAGAGGAACTGAATATGGTCCTTGCAGATTGAAGATTAAAGGAATAGTTGACTCAAAATGCAAATTTTCTTATCAATTACTCACCATTCCATACCAGTATGACTTTCTTTCTTCTGCGGAATACAAATGAATATTTCTTGAAGAATGTACGAGGTGTTTTTTTTCCATACAATGCAAGTCAATGGGCAACACAACTTTCCAAAAAGCACATAAAGGTATTATAAAAGTAGTCCATCCGATTTTAGTGGTGTATTCCACGTCTTCTGAAGAGATATGATTGCTTTGGGTCAGGGGCGGACCGGGAAGAAAATTCGGCCTGGGATTTTACATAGAAACTGGCCCAAAAGTTGTTGGGGGGTGGGGGGTGTCCTTTTCTGCATATCACTGCCCCCTTCTGCGGCACCGGTGGCATTTTGTGGCACGTTCTGCATAATGCGGCAGCCCATGTGGCCCCATTTCACGGCCGGCCCACCGGGAAAAGTCCCGGTTCTCCAAATGGTCAGTCCACCACTGCTTTGGGTGAGAAACAGACCAAACTTTAAGTACTTATTCACAAAAATCTTGACATCGTCCGTCGCTGTTTACTGTCAAGACCCAAACTGCCAGCCCAGTTAAGTAACTATGATCTTGTAAATAGAGAGTTGAATCTGTATATAAGTGTGTATTGGCTGGTTTTCAGACTAACAATTTAACTCTATGAGAAATATGCCAGCAAAGGGATTTTAGCTGTTTAAGATGTGTGAGGTCTTTTGGATCACTGATTCACTGGTTTTACAGTAAGAAAGTGATCATATACATAATGTAAACACATCTCTTTTACAGGCCGAATGAAATTGAGTGTATGGTCAAGACTGCTTTAGCCAACATACTCTATGTAAATTATTAAACACATTCTTCAGGAATGGCCCGCAAGCTACATGCGTATTTGAATGAATCAGTTCACAGAAGGTATAACAGGGCTAAAGCATATTTCTTTCTAAAGTATTTGCATTAATTGACAAATTTTGTACAATAACTATTGCCTCTATATCTACATGATACCACTATAAACCCCCTGGGGACCTTTTACCGCAAGCGAGGAATAATAGGTCCCCTTTGCCACTTTATATATATATATACTGAATTTTAATCAGTTATGTTGCTCCATCAATAAATAATTAAATATATTTATTAAATAATATTATTATTATTATTATTATTATTATTATTATTATTATTATTTTCAGAAGTTTTTTTTTTTTTTTGTCCTTAAAGATGCAATGTGTAACAATTTTCATGTCATATTCGCCTTTTCTTTTTTTTTTTTTTTTTGCCAATGTGTGAACGGCTTGTAACGCAACTTAAATAATGAGTCCTTCCCGGACTTCCTAGGTTGCCTATTAAAGCCTGTAGACTGATTTTCATGTGAAGGGAGCGGGTCGCTTTTGCCGGGAAAATCCAAAGGATGTGACGTTTATGCGCGCTCCCGAGAGCCTTCTACTGAATCCCGTCTGTCTAAGCGGGAACGTGATCGTGGTCGAGCGAAAACTAGAATGAACATCGGCAGGCCATTTGATTACTGGAGGGACCTTTGTTCAGTTTTGGGGATCAAAACCGACCCTGAATTGGCGTTCTTCTTATTGGACAGGTAAGCTAACATAACTGCAAATCATGTGAAATATAGTGCCATAAGGATTGATGTGTGCAATTTTAGCTAACTTGATCTTGCCTGCTAACGCTGACGAATTGCAAGCTACCTTGCTTCGTAACTTTCAGATAATTTCAATGATCTTCTCTTTATACTAAAAGTCAGGTATACAGGATAAATGTAAGCAAATACGCTGGTTTCTTGATCGTAGTACCACATATGACATACAAAACATACAATAGTGCAACATAACAGTGCAGCAGTAAACTGTCTGGTATAGTTCGGTAGTATGTAGCTGTATGTGTGTATCAGTATGCTATGTTAGCTAATAAGTAGTTTTAGTTTAGTCTCAAAGTTTGTAGTAAAACAATCATAACTGTGTAATTTTAATTATGCTACCTCATTTGTCAGTATGATGCCGGTGGATCACGTTCAGTCTCTTTGTACGTTACGTCATTGTTTTGGCCGATGCTTGCTCGCTGTGTGCCTATGGAGTGTGTGCAAGAGCGCGAGCACGAGCAACAGGTAGCTGCTGCAGTTCACTTAACGGCCACAGGTGTCATTAATAACAAGGGTTTCTGAATCTTACATACTGCACCTTTAAGATGCTTTAGTCCTGTTGTACCCTACTATTCTTTCTATTCAAAAATTTACTTTTGTGGCTCTGTCTGTTAGAACTGAGGCCATCAATGTTCTAATACAATATTTACAACATGATTATTGTCATGATGAATCTTTTTTGTCTTGTCTTTGTGTTCACAAAATTAAATAAACCCTTGTAGATTAACACTGCTTAAAAGTGTGTGCTGCACCCTCAGCAGTACATACCTTTCACACTTAGTATAACTATGCAAACTGGGATTGAGCCATTTTCTTCCTCAGTGTACTAAGCTAACTGCACCTTTCACAGTATGCTTTTATCTCTAAGCCTGCTGTCACATATTTGAAGTTATTTCCACTCCAGTCCCAGGGTTGAATTTGAGTCGCACATTTAAAAATTAAAACAAATTTGTTCAAGCCTGACAGTGGAATATTGTGGTTATATCTAAGCAATATTTCACATGCATAAAGGCTTCCAGCAGTTATTAACCAAATATTGCTGTACAAACTACTATCCGCTGGAATGCATTAAAATGTAGATAGGGAATAAAGTGTCATTATGCGGTGGTGTGATCATAGAAAGACGCATCATCTGGAAAATAACTATTCAACTAAACATTAAAAAATGTGAAAATGTTTCTTGGTTATTTTGGATTCTGTCCAGTGAGCCCCAAAGCCTAAGAAAACATTTGGAGACAACTGCTGTGTGATGATTAATTCTACATTAATAGCTTCATAATTATCATATTCCACACGTTTAGTTCATTCTTAAATTGTTTTGTTAGTCTCAGTTATTTGAACTTTTTTTTTATTTGTTTGGCTACTTTTTCTTCTTCAAAAGACCACATTCAGTTGTATTACTCTTATTATATGTAACAGGCTGTAACTACATTAAAAAGTGTTACTGAACAATCTATGCCAATATGCAATTTTTGTTTTTATTATTATTATTATTATAGCAAGGTATTGTTTGAAGTACAAATGATAAAGAAGAGCAAATGGATGTCGGCAACATGACACAGGCCTTCTCCGCCCCCTCAGATGATGGCTGACTTTGTTGATGTGACAGTGAGCTCTTGTGTTCATCATTACCATATCTACACACATACACACACACACACACCAGCACATACACACTCACATACAGGTAGAAGCAATCTTGAGGTGTTTTAGACTATGTGGGACTATAATCATAGCCCTCTATATACAAAAAATGTATCTCTCTTCTATTACAGATGCATGCATGGTCTCTCTCTCTCTCTCTCTCTCTCTCTCTCTCTCTCTCTCAATTCGCTAAAGTGAGTCTGAGATCGCAAGGTTTGAAAAAGCTTTTCCTGGTAATAGTCACGCTAACATGAATAGTGTATGAGAAACAAAGATCAATGTGAAGAAGTGAGGGACGGAGAAGTGTGTTTACTGTGTGGAAGTTTATAACCCTGCCCCTCCTTTAAAAAAAAAAAAAAAAAAAAAAAGCAAAAATCTGTGTTCCAGTGAGACACTTACAATGGAAGTGAATGGGGCCAATCTGTAAACATTCA